>NW_005354465.1:85171-96279 GCF_000412655.1 Myotis brandtii | reverse complement strand
ACGCCGTCTATGCTGCCCCGCCTGGGGAAGCGGCCCTCCTGCTGGGGCGGGAGGGGGGCTCGGAGGTGTCCCGCGTCCGCAGGACGGGAAGGACTTGGCCCTTGCACAATGGCAGGCATGGCGTTGCTAGCTGAGCACACCGCGGCAGCAAAGGCGAAGCTGCAGGCCTCACTTTGACAGGGGCACGAGGCTCCATTTAAAGTGGCTGCTGCGCGGGCGGAGCCTTGATCGCCGAGCTCTGCGCTTTGACCGCATTCCGTGGGCACTAGCGGCCACGGGGGTTTTCTTCGGGGCCAGTCAAAATGGTTCGTGTGCACAGCTCACTCTGGCTGCAGCTAAGGGGGGGGTGGGGGGCGGGTTGGAATTTGGCCGCAATCGCTAGTGACTCACAGGCCCCTGGGTCCCGGGGGTGTGGCCACTGAGACACGTCCGGTGCCGGGCTTATAATAGGCACTCGAATATTTGTTAAATGATTTGTTGAATGAACCAGACAAATGGCAGTGGGAAAGGAGAAATGCAGATTAAGTGGGGAGATATTAGGAGGTACGCATGGTGAGAAGCTGGCGACTGTTGGGGCAGAGGAGAGAAGGGCCTGGGCGGACTCCCAGTTTCAGTCTTGGTTCGGACATGATGAATCTGAGATGCCTGAGGCCCCGCGGGTGGGATGACAGGGCCTTTGAGGAGCCTGGAGCCGCAGCACTCCGAGGCCACAAGGGGGCAGCAAACACCTGGTGGAATGAGGTGACAATTTTAGTCTCTGCTCTTTCTCCAGTGTAGAGACCACAAAATCTGAAATATTTAGATCGGTGGTTCTCAACCTTCCTAATGCCGCGACCCTTTAATACAGTTCCTCATGTTGTGGTGACCCCCAACCATAAAATTATTTTTGTTGCTACTTCATAACTGTAATTTTGCTACTGTTATGAATCGTAATGTAAATATCTGATATGCAGGATGTATTTTCATTGTTACAAATTGAACATAATTAAAGCATAGTGATTAATCACAAAAACAATATGTAATTATATATGTGTTTTCCGATGGTCTTAGGCGACCCCTGTGAAAGGGTCGTTCGACCCCCAAAGGGGTCGCGACCCACAGGTTGAGAACCGCTGCCCTAATGGGTCCAAACCTCTTCTGGGCTCCCCTTCTCGGCTAACAGCACCAAGAAGGCTCCCAGTTAAGAAACTCAAGGGCTTTTTCTGCCTTTGCACTTGCTGCTCCTTGGGCCCTCGAAGACCCTGCATATCGCCCTCTAGGGCTGCCTCCTCCATTCTTTTCTTCTGTGTCCACCTGATGGGGCTGCCCTTTTCCATGACTATCTCGCAGCTAGCCATTGCAGAGCAGAGGTCAGGTGGACCCTAACTGTATCCTCCCCACCTGGCATGGAATGTTACATAAAGAGGGATAATTGGTAAATGTGGGACAAATGGATATGTAAGTGAATGTTCAAATCAAATGAGAGCATTCGTCCTGAGAGCCCTACACCTCCCAGAAAGCTGGACCTGGATGAATATAGCTCCTGGTTCAACCACTAGGAAGGTTGACAACACTGCCCTCCATCACCCCCATCCTCACCCCGTCCCCATCCTAGACCAAGAAGCCGGTACACTCCTCCAGTGATCTCTACAGTTTATTGTCACTGGAATAGGACACTGATGAGGGGAGGGTATGCAAAGTAGCCAGACCTGTGACCTCAGGGCCCCATCTGAGTGCGGACAGGTAGGCTGTGAATCCAATAAATACAGAGCTGCCTCTGCCCTATTAGAAGGGCAGGCTGGCACAGGGCCCCAAGCCTGGCTGCCCTGGCCCACTGTGGGATGGGTAGCAGCCATCACTCCTCTGCTGGCTTCACTTGCTTGGCGGCTTCTAGCTGGCACAGAAGCTCATCCCACTGCACGAACTGCTTGGAGAGAAGCAATGTCTAGTTGCAGGTCAAGGTGAAAACAGGAGTCTGAGTGAGGTAGTGCAGATATTTTGCATCTGCCAAAAGGGTAGGGGAGCAGGGGAATAGAGCTGGTTGGGATGGAATGAGACAGAGTTAGAGATGGGAGAAAAGGACAGGGCTTTGCACAACTCCTCAGGGGCCTGGCTGAGCAGAAAGGATACAGTTTTGTTGTATTCCTCCAGGAGAGCCTTGGACTCCTCAGTGATCTCCACACACTGGTCCTGTGGGGCCAAGGTGTGGAAAAGAAAGACGGACAAAGCCCTTATTTCCCACCAACCTTTCTGCCTCATCAGGGACCCTCATCCCCATAGAGGTGACGCTTAACCCCAGAGCCAAAAGAAGCAGATTTCTAAAGGGGTACTTTCAGGCTCCAAAATGGGTACACAAATAGCAGTTTTAAAGCTGATGTAAGGAGGAATGGACCCCACATTTAAGGAAACATTTCCGCTAGTATATATCACCTCCTCCCGTCCTCTATTTCTGAACCCTTTTTGGATTTACACCAGAGCCTGGGAATAATGAAACACACACACACACACACACACACACAGCTTCTCCACCCACAGTCAAGGATACACCATCCCCAGGGATTCTTGGATACCTCCCAACTCAACCTTTTGGTGTTTCAGAGTAACCCTACTTTGGGAGGCAGGAGACCTGGATGTGGCCCTAGGCAAGTCCCTTCCCCTCTCTAAGGCTGATGGGAATGAAGGATAGACCGCCAAGTTTCCCCTGGAGTGGATATCAGGGTAGCCTGAGGCTGCTTCCCCAGGCGGCTGGGGTGGGGACTAGGAGCCTCACCACCTTCCCGTTCTCTCCCCTCCCATACTTGCTGCTGGATGTGGATCTGGGCCAAGCGCTGCAGGCAGGCGGCATGCTCAGGAACAGCTGTAAAACACAATGCACACCGCCGATGATGCTTGTGCCTTCCCCCGCCGGCTCAATAGTCTATTAGGTCTTTGACAGGATTAGAGTATTGAGTGGAGAAACTAAACAAACGCCAGGCTTCATCGACCGCTGCAGCTAGAGGAGGTGGTAGGACTCCCTGCTCACGCCAGTCATATTCTAGGACCCAAAAAGGAGGGGAAGATACAGGCCCCTAGAAGACAAAACCTTGGGGTCCCCAGAGTTGCCCCATACCTCCACTCCAGCGTCATAAGCAGTGACAGGTAAAAAGAGCTTTACCTATCATGGGATCTGTCCCTTTGCTCTCGGCCAGCGGGACCAGGTCTGCCTGACCTAGGGAACAGGGTGCCTGCAGGTGGGCTGAGGATAAATGCCAGGTCCCTAAGCTAGCCACCTGAAATCCAATACCCAAATCCTTGGCCACCATGCTAGGCCCAAAGCTGAAGGCTGTTAGATGCTCAGCAGGTAGCTGACCAGGGGTAGGGAGGGGGAGCTGGGAGAAATACCTGCAGAGACAGACAAGATGGATATCTGGATTCAATTAAAGTCACTGTCTGCTTGTCAAAACCCAGGCATAGAGACTGCTCTCAGCAGTGTGGCAGGAAGAATTCACACACATTCACATACCTGGCAGAGAGACTCTGACAGTAAAATCTGGGCTCTGCAGCACCCTAAAGGACAGATGCTGAGAGGTGGGATAAAAGGCAGAAGGAATCCCCAGAGTTGGGGCTGCTGGGCTTACATTACTATCCTTAGGCCAAAATTGCCCAGGGTTCTGAAACTGAGCTCTCTGCCTTGGCAATTTTTAATCCCAATGCAGAAGGCAGGTACCCCGCCAGGTTAAAGATAAAGGTAAGGGCCCTGGTGGTGTGGCTCAGTTCATTGGAGCATCATCCCATGGAGGTCATGGGTTCAATTCCTGGTCAGGGCATATACCCAAGTTGTAGGTTCGATCCCTGGTCGGGGTGTGTATGGGAGGCAACCAATCAATGTTTCTCTCTCTTTCCCTCTCCCTTACTGAAATCAATTTTAAAAAAACATATCCTTGAATAAGGATTAAAAATGGAAAAACAAACAAACAAAGACAAGGAGCAGACCTAGTCTGAGCCCAGGGAACCTGAGGCACAGGGAAGTCCTGTAAAAACATATCCTTGAATAAGGATTAAAAATGGAAAAAACAAACAAAGACAAGGAGCAGACCTAGCCTGAGCCCAGGGAACCTGAGGCACAGGGAAGTCCTGCCCATCCACCCACCTCCCCAAGCAGAGTAGTGGAGAGGTACCTTTGATATGAGCGCTGTCCAGCATGGGCACCAACGCCTCCACCTGCTCCAGAAGTGCAATCTGGGAGAGGATAAACTGCTCCTCTGAGGATAAACAGACAAGATAGTGGCAGTGAGGCAAGCCTGGGCACTGCTACTCCAACGCAAGAGGCTGAGATCCTGGCAGGGGAAATGGCTGGGTCCTAGAGCTTGGATCTACTGACCACTGCTCCCTTCTCAAGGTGCACATTCCCCCATTCTGCCCCCAGACCCCCTGAATGCCTCTGGTCTGACCCATCTTGAGCCCAAGGAGCCTCTAAGTTTCTCCAAATCCAACTTTTCTCCAATTTTTAACTTGAAGGCCTCTTCCTCTAGCCTCAACAAATTCTGTGAGCCCCTCTGAGGCCACAGGAGACAAATTACTTCAGACTTAGGACCCCACACTCAGGGCTCCTGGGAAGGGAAGGTCTGAAAGAGGAGACGTGGCCGCGGCCAGGCCGGTTCTGCTCTGTGGCTCCGGAGAACTGGGGCAGTAACAAAGAGTCCAATAAGGAGAGCATGGCCCTGTGAAGGGGATTTCAATGGTTGCAAAGAGTGGGAAGGGCACCGAAAAAGGGAGGACTGTTATGTCAAACATTTGGAAGCAAGAGTGCTTGTCAATTAGTAACGGAAAAATAATTTAAGTTGCTGAACTGGACAAAGGAGAGCATAGGAAACAGAGCTGGATGGGAGGGGAGAGCCAGCAAACTGTAGGCGGCTTTGAGTGGCAGGCTAGGATTTAGGACTTTATCCTAGCAAGGAGAGAAAGAAAGAGACACTGAAGTTCCCCAGTAGACAAAGCGGCATGTTGGAAATGTGTTTGGGAAAGATGACACTGGACCACATGCAAGAAGGGAAGGCTAGGGTCAAAAGAGGACTTGGGGAACTGTAACAGTTGATGTGTGAGTGGACGAACACTTAGGCAGCAGTCAGAGGGAGGGATGGAGAGGCTGGATTCAAGAGTTAGTGCAAGAGATTTCCTGAATTTGATGCAGTAGATGATTATTAAAAATCTTTTCAATGAATGAACAAGCACAGATGCTTGGCAAACCCTGCCTCATGGAGTGGTTGACTAACTGATGAGCAGACATTGCCTAGAACTCTGAAATCCCAGAGCTTTCTCATATGAAAAAAAGATGTAGAAACTCATGCCAATATTCTCCTCTCCCAAATGCAATGCTCTCTGCTCCCACCCTTTCCTAGAAGCTCCTCTGTGAGCAGAAGTGAGAAAGGTTCTAAAGGAAAATTCTAGAAGTAGACCATTGATAGAACATTGGAGTCACTCCCACTGTGGCTAGCACCACGGCCTCCAGGTGGTTCAGAAGTACACCACATCCAGTGCCACTCGAGAACCACCGGACCACCTCAGCTTCAGCCCAGACGATGGCCAGAATTCCAGACAGCAGTTTCCTGGGCTTTACCCATTAGGACTGGCAGGGAGGCCAGCTCTGTGCCCAAATTCCCCCACAATCCACATCCCCAGATGCACGTGCATACCTGCTAAGATGAACTGCAGCTTAGAGGCATCAGGTATGGCAATGCGGTCAATGTACTCAGGATCCAGGTATTTGATCAGGTCTTCAACTAGACAAGTAGCAAGATGGAAATGGATTAGGGTTGGGGAGTGAGGGTCTGTTTTATGAAGGATATTAGGGGAATGGTCCACCTTGGGGAGAGCCTTCAGTGAGGAGCTGACGCCCCCAGTGTTCATTAGCAGGTCTCTACCAGGGCTGCTATCCATACTTCCCTGTCTCGCCCCTCTGATCACCTGCTGGCTGACCTCAAACTTTAGAGCTTGGAGCATACTGGGGCCCTCAGTATTCCCACTGACCTATGTTCACCAAGGGTGGAAGGCCCCTTGCCCCTCAGTGCCACCAAGACAACCAGAGCTCTATCTGATTTCTAATTACTGGGCAGGTTGCTGGCTGAGCCAAGGCTAGGACTCCAGTGCCTAATTAATTTCCCGCCTCTGAACCTTGCCTGTGGAAATCCCATACCTGTTCTCCATACTTCACCAAAGGGATCTTTCAGACAGAGCTCTTAGCCCATCACTTGGGACACTGTCATGGGCTTGGAGTTTTACCACTAAATAGAAAGTACAGCCCAATTCACCATTTCAGCAGGGAAATGTCTTCACATTCCATCCCCGAAGGGCAACTCCAGTGACCTAATGGGCTGAAGGACCAGGGCCAGTCCTCAGGAAGTACAGGCATGGAAAAGAAGAAGGCAGGCAGGCACCCGACAGGAACTTACTCTTCTTGAACAGAATCTTCACTCTCTCTCTCTTACTCGCGATGTTCCCCAAAGCTACCTGCACCTTGACCAGGCCATCAGCCACCTGTAAGGGGAGTGAAAGTTACTTCCAAGATACACCACCTGGTTCAAGGCTTGGAAGATGTAAAGAACCCGCATTCCCTCAGACTCCCAAACCTCTTTGCCCCAGAAATCTAGGTTGGTCACTTTTTCTTGTATTAAAGGAGATGTAGCTCCACCTGCCAGGAATCCTCAGTGTGAACGGGGAGATAATCATGTACTCCTTGGGGGAGTTTCTAGTTTGATTGGGGAGATAAGGAACTATTTTAGAGTTTATGGGGCACTGGCATATACTATATATTCTCTGGTTCCCACCTCTCTGACTGAACCTACCTAGACTTTAAGGGTAGAGGATGAGGAATTCCAATATTAAAGGGCTGAATAGCCCTAACTAGTTTGGCTTGGTGGATAGAGCGTTGGCCTTCGGACTCAAGGGTCCCAGGTTCGATTCCGGTCAAGGGCATGTACCTTGGTTGCAGGCACATCAGTAGTGGGTTGGGGAGATAACAAACTATTTTAGAGTTTATGGGGCACTGGCATATACTATATATTCTCTGGTTCCCACCTCTCTGACTGAACCTACCTAGACTTTAAGGGTAGAGGATGAGGAATTCCAATATGAAAGGGCTGAATAGATGGAGAGGTAATGGCAGTGAATGATCTCACCCAAAATTCAAGGGTCAATAATATGGGGAGGCACATAAAACTGAGCAGCACAGCCATCCTTGCAGTAGGAAAACCATGAGGGTTAGCATCATAGATGCCAAAGGGAGAGAATGTTTTGCGAAGTCAGTTCTCAAATGGGGCACAATCTGCTGGTACCAACTACTTCCACGGGAGTGTACAGATATCATTACCTCTGATGCACTTAAATCCAGGACATCCCTGACACTCCACCTTCAGTAAAAGGTCTTCCCATAGTAAAAAGGGGGTAAGAGGACAACTGAGCTTCACCGTTGTCAAAATTCAGGTACTGGTGTGAAGACGTGCCAGTCCACATTGGAAAACCCGGTATCCAATCCCTTCCCCTCCTAATCCTAGTCCTCTCGGACCTCACCTCTCACCCGCGCCCCGCGCCCCGCCCCCCGCCCGCGCCCCGGAGCCTTCCTTGATCACCTCTGCTCTGCCTCTTCTAATCCCACGGACCTCTTTCTGCATAATTCATTTAGCAATTAATTACACAGAGCTTCATGCCACCCCTCCATTGTGGACCGCAGCTTCCCCAGGGTGTCAAGGCTCCCCAGCTGGCAGGAGCGGAGTCTTAGTCACGGTTCATACTGAGCCCACTTCAGACGGGCCCAATGCCCCGCAGATCCCTGCATGGGCATGGGTCCCGAGGGTCCAAAATGCTCCGGGAGGTCTCGGACCTGTGTTATTTCAAAGGCCGGACTGTGGGCGACGGGACTGGAACCGCACCCACCCGAGGCACAGGCCAGCAGACCGCCCGTCTCTGCCTCAGAAAGGGACCGCTGCACCCAAATCGCTCACCTTCCGCGAGCCGCGCGACCCACCCGGTCCGTACACCCAGCGCTCCAGCTCCTCTACGCGGGCCTGTAGCCGCTGCACATCGGGCACAGCCGCCATAGCTACCGCCCCGCCTCAGCCGGGAACAGCTGGAGGGCGGGACGTCCGTCCAAATAGAGAAGGCTAGCCAATCCGAGGGCACGGGCTCCCCTCCATTCAGGAAGTGATGTCACGACATAGGCCTTCAGTGCCGGAAGCGGCCGGCTGGGCGGGTGAAGAGACTCGAAAGCTGTCTGGTTACCTAGGCAACGGCCACTCCTGTTTGTCAAGACCACCTTTACCTTTCTTTTTCTAATTTCAGGGGACCAAAGAGGTTTCTCCACCTCATTCCCCGAAGTTGCACATATAAATACACTCATTATTTCCAGGGTTGGTCCATTCCTATAGATCAATAGATAGCATAATCTTTTAGAGTCTAATAATGTTCAAACGATGGGGCCACTCAGTACTATAGTGGCAGAATCAGGATTTGAACTCAGGCAGTCTGACTCATGAGACTGAGCTCTTGTATTCTCATGGGCCTTTGCTGTTCTGTCTTCCCGCTGAGAACCCTTGGCCCAACGCTGCCTGTAAACCACACAATTCCTTTTCCAACCCCCAGATACAAACAAGAAGAGGCACTAGGGAGGGAGGGACTACAGCTTTATTATCCAGATGTGACCTGAGGGACATCTCCTTCACAACATCCCAATCCAACCCTTCATATGGCTCCTGAAGAGAAGAAGCAGGTCTGACTCCAAGAGGTAGGGTCCTAGACATGACATTGACAAAGTGAGGAGACGATGGGGGCTTCTAGGGGCAGGACTCTTTGGTAGATGCTGCTGGAGTTGGCCAGAGAGGAAGTGCCCTCCCTTTACAATGAGGTAGATGTAACATCAAAAGAAAACTCTTTGGCTTCAAGTCCACATGGCATGTGGGGAGGAGTGGTCCCCTCCCAGGTCTGGGTCCTAAAGTGGCCCTCTGGAAGAATCAAGGTGGAGGGGGTGTCTCCCCCCACCCAGCAATGGGCTAGGACTCTTAATTCAAAGTGGGAGCTCTCAGGGTGAGGTGCCGGAAGGGGGCCCTGTAGGGGCTGGGGGTACAGGGTTAATTGGGCCCTGGGAAGCTGGCACAGGCTGGCGGCGGGCAAAGAGGATGCCTGCCAAAGGAGTAAGGAGATGGTAGAGGGAAAATACAAGCAGGAGAGGGGATGACAGGGAAACAGAAGAAGGAAACAGAAGTTAGTGACCTGATTGCTAGAACACCACACACATACCTCTGCCACAAACCAATGAGGATAAACCCCTTGGGTCAGTCAGAGACTTCTATGCTAATATAGATATCCTCGAACAGGTAAACAATAGCTACACTGATATATAGGCCAATGACAAGGCAGACATCCCGTAGTACCCACCAGGGAAACAGAAGAAGGAAACAGAAGTTAGTGACCTGATTGCTAGAACACCACACACATACCTCTGCCACAAACCAATGAGGATAAACCCCTTGGGTCAGTCAGAGACTTCTATGCTAATATAGATATCCTCGAACAGGTAAACAATAGCTACACTGATATATAGGCCAATGACAAGGCAGACATCCCATGGTACCCATAGAGAGGTCATGCCTTGACCCCCATGCCATGTAGACAGACCCTTTAACCCATGCCAATGTAGCAATCCCCTGAACCCCATATTACCCATGCAAGTTTGGATATCCCTGAATCCCATGCGAGTAGAAAAAGTCTAAAATCCCCATGCCAATGTAAATACCCCTGACCTCATGCCAGTGCAGACAGCATGCAGTACCCGTACCTGTGTAGACCACCCCGTTGATCTCTAGGGCCATGTTGATACTGCTGATACCACTGCCTGCCAGATTGAGAGGCCCATCCAGCCGCTCTTCTGTCCAGGAGGGGGCAGGGGAGTCACATTTTTGGGAATCAGACTTCAGACTTACAAGTTCCCCCCTCCATCCCTATAGACGCCCCCCATTCGACTTCAGCCTCACACCTGTAATCACACAGTTGTCTATTTAGGGATCTATCTGCCCCACCTCCAATGCTTATCAGGTAGTAGGTCTGTCCTCCCACAGTGCACAGGCCCAAAACCCTATCAGCAACAAGCCCTTCCTCACCCCTTAGGGGAACCTTGCCATGGGGCAGAAAACTTGGGGGTGCACCAGGTTGAGGTGGGTCCATGGGCCCCATCAGCACAGCCCTCTTCTCTGGAGGCTCCTCTGGTGCTAACTTCTCCCGGGCAGGTCCCAAGGCCAGGCCCACAGGCAGTGCCAGTCGAGGGGGTGGAATTCCACTCTCTTCTGGAAGAATAGGTAATTCAGCTCCCCTGATCCAACCAAGTCAGTATCTGCATTTAGTTCTCTCCCCAGGCCTGGCACCAAGGGAGGTCAGTCACCCAAGTTCAAGCACCAAGTTCAATCCCCACTCCCATCCAGAGTCTCAGCCTAGAGGCTCTGAAACTGGAGAGCCCAAAGGGCTAATATGTTGATTTGTTGTTGTTTAGAGAGAGAGGAAGAAAAAGAGAGAGACAGACAGAGAGAGACAGAGAGAGACAGAGAGAGAGATGGGGAGGGGGGGGGAGAGAGAGAGAGAGAGAGAGAGAGAGAGATCAGTTGTCTCTGTAACCCAGGTATGTGCCCTGACTGGCAATAGAACCCACCACCCTCTGGTGTACAGGAGGACGCTCCAACCAACTGAGCCACATCAGCCAGGACCCAAAGGGCCAATATATGCCTAAATTGGTCCAAAATTTGGAGGAATAATCCAGGTCACAGAAGGCACAAACCACATGCAAATAGAACCCTGGGTGAACAGGTGTAACATGGAATTGCTTTGGATAAAGGACCTTCAGCCGCGTACCACAGTAACCCCTACTCCGGGGTTCCCAAGGCTTCACTGACCCCAAACCCCAGGACCCCTAAGGTTAGAGTGCATCAAATCCCAGTGCCCCATCAGTCTCTACTGCCCCATACCTCAATGCCTCCCGCATCCCATAGACCCCCTATGTTAACGTTCCCTATATCTCAGCGTACCCCTGGGTCTCGGTGACCCCTAAACCTCAGCCCCTCGCCCCTCACACCTTTCTTAATGGGGCTCGGGCTCAGCTGCGCGCAGGCGTG
>NW_005354465.1:70994-75971 GCF_000412655.1 Myotis brandtii | reverse complement strand
GTGGGGAGAGGGCAGGCGGCCGAGGTGATGGTGGTGGGCAGGCTGAGGCCGCGCGTGACCTCCCGCCACACCTTGCGGTTGATGACTTCCACCAGGCCGCCCTTGGCCGTCACCAGGCGGAACAGCGCGTACAGGTCCAGCACCTGCTTCGCCATGATGGGCACGCGGTTCACCGGCGTCCCTGGTGGGGGGCGAGCAGAGTCAGGCCACGAAGATAGGACCCTGCCTACGGGCATCCAGGGGGAGGGAAGGAGGAGGCTGCCGGGGCGAGGTCGGGGTACAGGGCGGGACATCGAGACAGGGAAGGAGGAGGGAGGGAGAGGTGGGAGGGAGGCGGTGTTCCAGGCAGAGCCCCTGGAGCTCCGGGAGGAGCAGGAGCGAGCCCAGGGCTGGGCAAACTTCTGTCAAGGGCCGATGTGAAACGCTCAGGCTTCGTGGGCCAAACGGTCTCTCCAGAACCACCCCGCCCCGCACTGTGGCTGAAAGCAGCCGTGCAGCCGTGTCCCAATGAAACGTCATTGGCGGGCGCTGCGGTTCGAATTTCACACGCCTGGAAGCATGGTCTTTCAGGTCTTTACACTGTTTAAAAATACAATAACATTCGTAACTCTAGGGAGGCTAGATTTGGTGCCCAAATCTACGGCCCCTGGAGTAGACAGACCGTAAGAAGGACTTCCTGACAGTGCTGAGCAGCCCGACGCCCCGAAGCAGCGGCCGGGGGTGACGCCGAAGGGTGGTGGGTGGGGGAAGCGGCCCAGCCTCGGCTCGCCAACTCCGCAGCCCGCGCCGCCCCCGCCGGCCAGTCCTGACAAAGGGGCCTGTCTGCGCTGAGCGATGGGCCCCAGTTAATTCCTTACCGATCCCGTCCCCTTCCGCTGCCGCCTTTGGACCCGAACAATTAGCTGCGGCCTGATTAATGGGGGGAAATTATCGGCCCCGGGAGACCCCCTCCCCCTGCAGAGGGAGCGGAGGGAGGCAGGACTCGAGGGAGGGGAGACTTGAGGGAGGCACAGCTCTGGGCCTGGTGGGGGGAGTGATAGGGTCTGTTCTAACCACCCTACCCCAACCCCCCAGTGGAGGGGAGACCTCAAGGAAGGGGCAGGGAGGGTACACTGGGACCACAGAGACTAGGTCCCCCTGGGGAGCAAAAGGATCTGGGCCCCAGTGAGGGTCCCTCCTTAGGAATGAATCCGCCGGGGGTGCTGGGCCTGGGGTGGGGGCCTGAGGGACTTTGGCCAGCTTCTGCACTGGGGAGGGGGGCTCAGTGCAGCCAGTTAATTAGCAGCTTATCAGGCCACGCTCGGAGTGAGTTAATTAGCTTTGTAGAGAGAGATAATGAGTCAGTCTTTGGACCCATGAATCTGGGGAGAAGCCTCAGTGATGGACTGCCACCCACCCTGAGTCCTCCTCCTCCACTGCCCCAACTCACACAGCTCTCAGCCTACCCCTTGAGAAGTCCTTCCTTCAGTCTAATCCCAGTCCTTTCTGCTGCAGAGCACCCTGGGTGTCCCCTGCCCGAAGCAAGGGAAAACTGGGGAGAGACGAGGCTGGAAGAAGGGTCAGCAAAAGAGGACCAAGGCGTTCCCAGCCCCCTAGTCCTGGGAAGCCCCCCTCCAATCAGGCCAGCCCCCCACCAGTTCCCCTTCCCACCTTCCCAATTGATCCCACACTCATTAACCTGCCAGTGGGCTGGCCACTAATTAATTGCTGGGTGGAGGAGGAGGGCAGGGTCAGAGGTTAAAGACGCTATTGAGGGCCCAAAGGATAGGTGCTGCCCAGCTCAGGCCTCTGCAGAGAGGACCCAGACTGGGGGCTAAACCCTGAGCTCTCCCATCCTCAAACCTGGCAAATGGAGGTCTTTCCCTTACGTCACCACACTCACCCCTCTTCTGCATGAAGCTAAACAGGTCATCCAGAAATTCCTTCCTCTTGGGGTCTGCATCGAGCTCGTACAGCTGGGGAAGGACTGAGGTCATTTTCCAGCTCCGCTAACCTCCCTCCCCCTGGGACGCCAACCCAGGTTGTACCCTGAATAAGGGTCCCCAGCTGAAGGGGTAAGTAGGATCTGAAATGTGAACTCCCAGACATTGGGCTCTCTCTCCCTGGAGGCAGAGGCCCTCTACAGTGAGTGCCCTGGGCAGGTCAAACACCCACCTGGGGAGTAGGGGAAGAGAGGAAGCTGTGGAGGCCCGGCTTCCTCCCGGGAGTGCAGAGTGCAGGGAGGGAGTCACACTGGAGCTGTGTTCCACACTGAGGAAACTGACAGATATATCTGAGGCCCTCATTCACTCTTGGTCATTCCTGCAAGGGCTTCTTGCCTTTCACATCTCTGCCAGGGTTGGGGATAATGACTCTAACCCATCCCTCAGGCAGGATGGATGCTCAGAAGCTCCTGGATTGAAACCAGGGGCCCCACCATCTAGTCTGATCTCCTTCCAGGGACAGTGACCTTCCCACTGCAGAAGCTGCCACAGAGGCAATGGCCCTGCACCACCCAGGACCGGTGGGGTCAGGACTTGAAAGGCCCAGGGGGTCATCCCACACATTCCCAGCCACCCAGAGCCCCACCTCCAATATCACTTCCCAAATACCACCCAGGAGGAGCAATCCCTAGAGTAATAGTCATTTACCCCAGAGTAAGAGTCCCTGAGTAACACCTCTAGGTAACACTCCATCCCCCAATAAGAACTCAGTAAAAACCCCCATTAGTCACAAACCTCGGCGATTCACCTTTAGATCTATGCTCCCACAAGAACTGAGCCCTTAGATGGATGCCCACAAATAACATACACACTCTCCAAGCAATAACCCCCGGATTTATACCCAGGAGAAGCAGTCGCTAGAGCCATATCTCCAGAGTAACACAGTCCTGAGCAACACTCCTTTATACACTAATGCCGCAGACTACTCACCACAGATGAACATTTCTGGAAAATACTCAAGACTAATACCCTACACTGTTTAAATAAACGAGGCGTGCGGCCCACTGGCCTTGAGTTTGACGTGCTTGCCCTACAGGTAACACCACCAGAATAGCACACCTAGAGTCACAGCCCTGCCAAATACCTTCATAGTGACAGCCTGGAGTAGTGCCTTAGAATAACATCCAGATGGGTTCACTCAAATATGGCCCTGTGAATAAGATCTTGTCCTTCCCAGCTGCATGGTGGCCCGTTGGCCATTCTGCACCTGTAGTGGCCATCACAGGCTGGAAACTGTCACCCACAGAACTCAGGCAGTGAGAGGATTTGGATGGGGGGAATGTGACAGGGAAGAGATGAGGGGGATAGCAAAAGAGTGGCAACCTCCATTCTACTTCTAAAGACAGAAGCATGCAGCCCAATATGACCTTGTGACTTGGTGTGTGAGAAGTTAGGGTAGGATGCTGCTGACTTTAGAATGCCTAGTCCCCAGATTCCCCACCCTCAGAAGAATTCTTAAGGGCTCCTACATCCCTCCCACTTTCCCTTCTAACCTCACCAAAAGCCTCCAATCTGTCGGCCTCCATGTTTCTGGGTGTCTCCTGCACCTCTTAATATTTGCCTATGCACTTCTTTCCATGTGTCTGAGTCTCTGGGTGCCTATCTCCCCCTTCCTGTCACTATCCTTCAATCTTTCCACTGTCTCTCTCCAGGTCTCGGTCTCTGTCTTTCCATCCTGTAGAGGGCAGAGGGCAGCAGGGGTGGGTAAGCTACTAATGACCAGGCTCTGCTTTGGCTCAGAAAGGAGGAAGAAGAGGGCCTGACAGTGAGGGGCTCCTACCTGCTTGAACTGTTCCTCGTAGGTCCACTCATGGGGATGAGGTCCAGGGGGCTGGCTGGAAGGTGAGCTGGGCCCCCGGGTTTCTGGACGACTCTCTTCAGCTGCCTCTTTCTCAGCTCCAGCTTCCTCCCCCTCCTCATCCTCTCCGGCATCCTCCTCTTTCTCAGCCGCAACCTTCCCTGAGGCCCTCTCAAGGGCCTGCAGAATCCCAGGGCCAGGCAAGGGAGGCTGTGGTGGTGGTGGGCGTGGAGGGGCCAATGGTCTCATCCCCTGGGCCAGTCTGGCTGCCTGCTGCCTCTGCAGGGCTTCCATCACAGCTTCCAGGCGCAGTCCCCCCACCGGTGGGGGAGCTGGCACCAGGCGGGGCCCAGAAGAAAGGGCCGCCTGTGGGAGAGGGCATTATGGTTGCTGGGCCCTGCTGCCCCTGCAACCTCCAACACAAGGGGAGATGGTCATGGGTTCAGGGAAGTGCAGGGAGGCCAAAAAGGAAAAAGACAGAAAGATAGCTTTCTCAGAGATTGGCGAGGAGAGGTAGACAGAGCAAGAGAGACAAAGCCAAAGAGACAGGAATGGGCGTTGATGGAGGACAGGCAGAGACTGAGCCAAAGAGGATGACAAGGACCAAGAAACAGAGAGAGATGGGGGACAGTGAGAGAGAGCCACCTGACAGAGAGAGAAAGAGAGAGAGAGAGAGAGAGAAGAATGAATATGACAAGGTGATAGAAATCAAAATGGGACAGAGAGACAAGGAGAGACAAAGGTGGGAAGAGACAGACTGAGAGAGACCAAGATGGAGAGAGACAGAGATATCAGGCAGATTCAAGAACGGAGAGACAGAGACGAGATTGACAGAGATACTAGGTAGAGAGACAGGGGAGGTAAGAGAAAGAGGGGAGCAAGAGATAAATATCAAAGGTCTGAGTAACAGGCAGTCCAAAGAGAGAGACAGAGACAGAGAGACAATTAGGGAGACAGGGCTTGGGAGAGAACTGGGAAGACCAACGCTGCAGGAGACAGAGACAGAAGAGATTAAAGAGAGAGGGCGAGACAGTAAATAGAGGGGACAGACAGACACAGGGAAAACAGACAGACGCGGCAGAGACACAGAGAACTAGAACCAAGGAGTCGAAGCGCAGGAATAGCGGGCGGCGGGCACAGAGCCCCGGACAGGGGACGGAGAGGTCGACGCCTGCCCTCTGGCTCCTGGCACCCCGC
>NW_005354465.1:63277-70814 GCF_000412655.1 Myotis brandtii | reverse complement strand
CCCGGTGGGCTCCGCCGCTCCCAGCCCCCAACAGGTGTCTCCCACCTTCCACACAGCCAGATTCGGGGGAGGGGGCGCTGGGGAGCGGGTGGGAATCGTGCAAAAGAGAATGAGGAATCCACTGCTCTCGGACTGGGGACCAGGGTGCTCCTACACCTACACTTAGTGAGTCCGGCATTCACACACAAATCACTGTTCACACACCAACCTACCCTGTCAGAGTTCAGGCACACAGCTGCCCGGTTTCACATACGGAGTTACATGGGACACTACAGCGCCAATGGCTGTGCTCATGAGGGGAGCCACTCCGCAGGATGTTGGGGTGAGTGTGGAAGGCCTGGACAGAACTGAAACTTCTCCCCATGCTCTGCCCAATGCTGCAGTTTGCACAACATGTGCGTATGGTGGTGGACTCACACCTATGTACGCACACTTGGATGTCTCTGCACTGATTCCACACCTGCAGCAGGTACACATGCTACATGGAGATACTGGTACACAGCCACACAGGTATTTTATAAATATATTTTTTTATTCAGAGAGGAAGAGAGAGATAGAAACTTCAATGATGAGAATCACTGATTGGCTGCCTCCTGAACACCCCACACTGGGGATCAAGCCTGAAACCCAGGCATGTGCCCTGACCAGGAATCAAACCGTAACCTCCTGGTTCATAGGTCCTCGATCAACCACTGAGCCAAGTCAGCCAGGCTTTGCTTTGTTTTTCTTCAGTCTTTTAAAAAAGCTTTTTGGACGTTCTATTACAGACATCTTCAAGCTTATATACAAAAAGAGTGATGCTTATCATGCATTTAAAGTGATCAGCATTTTGGCCATCTTCACCCATGTGTGTGACTCCCTAGTCCGTATCTCCAGACCCCTTCTGCCCACTGATTCAGGCCTACCCTATCCCCCATGATCCCCAGATGCTGTTCCTTATTTGGGGGTCCTGATGGCAGGTCACAATTCCTGCTCTGAGCAGTGTGGACCCCATTCCTCTCTGGCACCCTCATACATACCCCAGTTTCTTCCTGTATGTAAGGGAATCACCCTACCAGAAGCAGGAGGGCCACCTGGAGGTGATGTCGTATGAGAACAACATATGTCTGTATGGGTGACACCTGGCATGGGTGAAACTGCTATGTCAAACCCAGACCCAGCACAGAGATCATCCCCTGACCTCATACCCAGAGAGGCAAGATTCCTCCCAGGGCCAAGAGTCCCCCAAGAGGCAGATATTCAGGTGTGACTTTTGCTTCCTCTCCCCTCCCCCCAACCAGTCCTCTCCTCTCGGACCCAGCTTGCCCTGCCCTGGGGCACCAGGGTGACCCTCGCTCTCCCTATCTCCAGCCTCTACCTTTGTCCCCAGTCTGGATCCCACTGTGGTCCTAAGTCCTGGCTCTCTTTGGCCCACCCTTGGCCACACTGAAGCTCAGTCCTGCTCACACCTTTGGTTCACTCCAGGGTCCTCCCACTCGGATTTCAGACCTAAGTGTCAGACACCCCCGCCCCCCGCCCCCCAGGAAGCCTTGGTGATCCAACCCGTATTTTTTTTTATTTTTTTTATTGATTAAGTTATTACATAGGTGTCCTTATCCCCAATCCAACCAGTACTGATGCCCTCCCCTACACAGTTTTATGTGGTGAGTTCTGGGGCAGTCAAGCCCTCTCTAAGGCTGAGCCCACAGAGTGGAGAACCACTGAATGTGCAGAGGCAGACAAGCATGGCTTGGGGGACTAGAGGGCAGAGGGTAGGGATTTTTATATATTTAAAAAAATACATAACTGTGTCCAGCCCACATTCAAGGGTAAGGGCATTAGGATTCATCTCTTAAAGGGAGAAATATAAAAATACTTATGGAGATATTTTATTTTTAATATATTTTTATTGCTTTCAGAGGGAGGAAGGGAGAGGGAGAGATAGGAACATCAATGATGAGAATCATTGATCAGCTGTCTCTTGACCGCCCCACACTGGGGATCAAGCCTGTAACCTGGGCATGTGCCCTGACCAGGAATTGAACCATGACCTCCTGGTTCACAGGTCAACACTCAACCACTGAACCACACTGGCCAGGCTACAGAGGTATTTAAAAAACACCACAGAAGGGCTTCTAATTCACAAAGATTAAGGGAAGGACTCAGAACAGGAACTGAATTGGGAAGGTGTGGAGGAAAAGAGCCAGGAAGATACCTAGAGAACGTTGTAGGCAGAATAGTAGATGCAAATATCCAATGGTGGAAGTTTGCTTGATGTGTCAAAAAAAAAAAAAAAAAGCAAGGGTGGCTGAGGTGAGTGGTAAGATATATGGTCAGAGGTAACATGGGCCTTGGAGTAGGTTCCTGGAGGCAGTAAAAACACTGAATGAGTGGGAAGCCGATGGAAATGTCTGAACAGAGTGAAAGGCTGAGTCGACTGTTGCGTGGTGAACCCTCCACACAGCACGCCAGCATGAGGATCAATTAGGCCACTGCAGTAATCCATGCAAGAGATGACAGCTTGAACAAGGGTGGTTAGATTCTGAATGTTTCAAAGATAAAGCTGACACGCTCTGTTGATGCTGAATATGAGATGTGAGAGAATAAGAGGTATTCAAGATGACTCCATGCCTTTTGGCCTGGGCAGGTGGGTAAATGGAAGTATACTTAACTGAGACAGTAAAGCCTGCAGGAGGTACAGGACTGGGAGAAATCAGTTTATGTTGGACATTTTAAGTTTGAGATGCCAATTAGACAACCAGGTGGAGATGTTGGCAGTCAGATATATGAAGCTGATATCTGGAGCTCAGAGAAGAGGTTTAGGCTGAGACAAGAAATTAGGAGTTGATACATATAGATCAGTGGTTCTCAACCTTCTGGCCCTTTAAATACAGTTCCTCATGTTGTGACCCAACCATAAAATTATTTTCGTTGCTACTTCATAACTGTAATGTTGCTACTGTTATGAATCGTAATGTAAATATCTGATATGCAGGATGGTCTTAGGCGATCCCTCTGAAAGGGTCATTCGACTGCCAAAGGGGTCACGACCCACAGGTTGAGAACCGCTGATATAGATGGTCCTCAAGGTCCATGTATGTTGTTGCAAATGACAGGATTTCTTTTTTATGGCTGAATGATATTCCATTATATAGATCACATTTTCTTTATCCATTCATCCTTGAGGGCATTATGCTGTGAAATAAATCAGAAAGACAAATACTCTATGTTCTCACTTACATGTGGAATCTAAAAAGAACCAACTCTTAGAAACAACAGATTGGTAGATGCCAGAGGTCTGAGGTGGATGATATGGGTGAATGTGGTCAAAAGGCACAAACTTCCAGTTGTAAGAGAAATAAGTCCTGGAGATGTAATGCACAACATAGTAACTAGTTAATACTATATTACATATTTGAAAGTTGCTAAGAGTGTAGATCTTGAAAGTTCTCATTTAAAAAAATGTAACTGTGAGGTGCTAAACTTATTGTGGTAACCATTTCACAATGTATACGTATATCACTATGTTGTACACCTTAAACCAGCGGTTCTCAACCTGTGAGTCACGATCCCTTTGGGGGTCGAACAACCCTTTCACAGGGGTCGCCTAAGACCATCGGAAAACACATAATTACATATTGTTTTTGTGATTAATCACTATGCTTTAATTATGTTCAATTTGTAACAATGAAATTGGGGGTCACCACAACATGAGGAACTGTATTAAAGGGTCGCGGCATTAGGAAGGTCGAGAACCACTGCCTTAAACTAATGTGATATGTCAATTATAGCTCAATAAAACTGGGAGTGAGGAAGACATAGATACTATTTAAAGTCTTGAAATGATTGAGAGCACATGGGAGGGGTGTAGACAGATGTTTGAGGATTAAGTCCTGGCAAGTCAACAGAGGTTGGACAGGTTAAGATCTAGTAAAGGAGGCAAAGGAGAAATGTACTGGAAAACAAGTGTTTTAAGAGTGATTGTGTCAAATGAAAGTTGGGAAGAAACACTTCTGGGCTTAAGAGAGATGGGGAGGACCCTGGGAACCTAGTCCTAGTGGGAGGGAGGGATGACAGGGGAGCGGGAGCATCCCTGATAGATGTGAGGTGAGCCTAGAGGCAGAGCTGGGTTATAGGGTGGGAGAAGTCCTTGAATGCTTGACTTTGCAACCCATGATCTATGGCGAGGCCCCAGCCAGGCTCTGTCATGGCCAGGATGGTGGTGGCCATGACAGATGTCAGGATGGCCATCTTGCCTGGGCCTTATATTCATTCAGAGCCACAAATTTAGACTTGATGTTGCTTACAAGTGGTTATACATGTAGTCTCCTGTAGTTTTGCTCATTAGAATGTCAACTTTTTAGAATACACAATTTTTGTAATCATGTTCCTCACCATTTTCTAAGAGTGATCTGGGCCTTACCCTCAGAGCAGGGCCAGCAGGATGGGACAAGTGATGCAACCAGAGCACAAAATTTAAGAGGGCAAGTGCAGGGTCGCTGGGAGTACACTTTAGGGCACCTCTTTCTCACAATCCCTCAGACACCACCTGCTCTCCACCGCCAGGAGCCTCCCCATAGAAGTGAGGGGTTCTGGAGAAGGCAGACTGGAGAAACTTCTGTCTGGACAAGATACCCTGGAAACCCAGAAGCAAGCAAATGGAGAATGACTAGGCCTCCTTCAGCTCAAAAGTGGATGCACACTGCCATCTCGTGGCCATCCAGGGCAGGACTCTCAGGGCTGTTTCCAGACCTGCAATGGCAGAGGCAAGACCAAGATACACACCTCATCCAGCCCTGAATTTCTTAAACTGTCACATTCAAAACGTGTGTAGAGGATCTTATTAAACATATGGATCTCAAGGTCTCAACCCAGAATTGAACCTCTGGGGATTGGGCACAGTAATCTGCAGGGTCAGTGAGCCTCCTGGGTGATTTTGTGCACACTAAGGTATATAGCCAGTGTCTCATAAACTCAATCACACAGCATGTTTTCTTGCTGCTCAGATACACAAAGAAATGGAACTGTTCAACAGGTTTTTATTAACAGAGTCAGAAGGACAGAAAATGCAGGCAGTGTCTGAAAGCTGTAATGGGTGTGTGATGGGTGTGTGTGTGTGTGTACGCACAGAAAAGGCCTTCTCTCTAGGACAGGGATGATCCATTGGATCTAGGCCCACATCTTCAGGTCTTCCCATCAGGGTGGGCCCTAGGCTGAAGTCAGCCTCCCCACCATACTCCTGAGGGAAGAATGGTGGTCTTTCAGGATGGAAGAGACCCTAACCTCAGCATTCTCCCTTCTTCTGGCTCCCCAACTGACTTGGGTGCTTAGAGGGTGGGGAACAGGCCACGAGGGGACTTGCATAGCAGGGGAACAGAGCAGGGGTAAGGCATATGGTGAGGACAGGGCAATCAAGGGAAAGCACATCCTAGCTGCAGGTGAAGGGGACCTCCAAAGGCAACTCCTCTTCTTCCACATCCTTTCCCCAACTGCTGCTGGGTTGAGGGGTAAAATTCAGGCAGAGTATAATACCCCACCAGCCCTAACTCCAGAGCTCTGACTGGGGGTAGGGAAGCTCTAGAAAGGCCTGAGTTAATGAGTCAAGCTTGTGTTATGTTTGAACATGACTGGACCCCCTGGTATACATGGGGATTCATGATCTAAATGTGTGTCCCATATGTTCCCATAAGTCTCTGTGTTTGGTGGTATAAGCATGTATGTCCCTACTTGTATACCAGGAACTCAGTATCCACATATGTTGTACGTCCATCTTTTCACATGGGCTCCAGCAAGTGGATGTGTGCGGGCCTGCCCGCTCCTGTCCACCCACAGGTCCTCCTTCAGGCCCGGCTACTCAGGGGTCCTGGCCGAAGAGGTAGGTAGTGAGCTCAAGTCGGAGACCCCGGGCATAGGCGCGAAGAGTGTAGAAGAGGGTGAGGAAGTCCTGGGTGCTGAAGATTGTGTCAGCCAGCGCGAAGGTCAAGGTAGATGGGATGACGCCCCGGCCATACTCCACCATCCATGTGTTTGGCCCCCACTCCACAGCCGTTGCCTCACCAGGCCCGTGCACCACTGTCTCCCCTAGGGGACAGGGAGCACCCACATGAGGAGCCTAGCCCTGCCCTTCCATTGTTGCCCCCTCCCTGGCCCCATGGGCTATCTAAGGGTAAGGAGAGTTTAAGGAAAAGAAGAAGTCTGACCTCACTGGCCAAGTCCTCTATCTGGAGGGGTAAGAGGCCAAGATGGCGACTCCTAAATTTCCCGTGGCATCACCTGGCTCATGTCCTCTCTTGAAGGAAGCCAAGGAGGAGCACCTACTGACTACGAGCCATTGTACAGGAGTCATTCCCAAGCCTCCGTCAAGTCAAGCAGAAATTTAGCTAAATTTGGGCCAGTTAGATACAGAGGGGTGGGTATAAGATTTGTGAGGCTTTCTGAGAAATGTAACTGTTCAATTACAATGCCTGCTCTGCTTTAACACAACCTCAAACTTAGTTGGAAATCCAAACCTCTACTTTTTATGTAAAATATTTCACTATATTAAAAAAAGGAAGACAGCTCTGGCCAGTGTGGCTCAGTTGGTTGGAGCGCCGTCTTGTACACCAAAAGGTCGTGGGTTCGATCCCAAGTCGGGGTGGGTATGGGGGGCAGTCAATGGATGTTTCTCTCTCTTTCCCTTCCTCTCTCTCTAAAATCAATAAAAACATATCCTCGGGTGAGGATTTTTTTTTTAAAAAAAGGAAGACAACTGTCTGCCTTGCTTTTGGAGATATGAAAACATTTCTGATAACCCAACTGTTTCCCCAACAATTGCTGGAATATGGATGAGAAAAAGAGTGTCTTAGCAGATAAAAATCAGACAACATTTAACAGGAAACTCTTATGTTTTGTTTCCTTTTGACAGAGGAAAGCAACTGGAGCCCTCAGTCCTACCTCAACTAACTACTACCTGTGGCTTATCTAGAGGACGGGGGACAGGGGAGAGGGCCCCTCAATGCACCCCTTCCCCACGCCATGGCGCCCTCCCCACCTATGAGCATACCACAGGAAGGAAGCCACTTCTCTGACAGGACCTCCCTACCCACCTGGGTAGAAGACCTCGCTTTTGGTAGTGCCCTCTCTCCACTGGTGGAAGGTGCCAGAGATGATGGTGTCCGAGATCTCAGCCCAATAGCGTCCTGCGGGACAATCAGATGGACACCGCATATCAGAGTATCCGCCGGTCAAACAGAAAGGAGGGCAGGGGCCCTTGGACACCCCCAGCCTCCCAGTCCGGCCCGCCGCCAGCACTGACCGGAGTGGCCGCTGGAGCCGAGGGCGGTGCCGAACAGCAGCACGTACTCGGACAGCGAGGCGTGCAGAAGGCACATGGCGCCCATCCAGCCGCCCGCGTTCACGAACACCCACTGCAGTTCCTCGTCCGGCAGCACGTGGCCTGGGTGCAGCCGCCGCAGCTCCACGATGAGCCGAGAGAAGGCCAGCTCGTGGTCCAAGCCTGGCGGGGACAGAAGAGTCGCACGGTTAGAGCCAGCACCGGTGCCGAGCTAGGAAACGACGC
>NW_005354465.1:38111-62829 GCF_000412655.1 Myotis brandtii | reverse complement strand
GACCGGGCCCTCCCAGCTGCCCGCAGGAGCCCCTCCGGGTGGCGTCTCTCGGAGCGCCGCCCCATGTGGGGTAGGGGTGGAGGCGGGGAGACCCACAAAGGGGGCTCCCCTGGACTCACTGGCTAGTGGCACAGGCCAGCCCGGAAGCGAGAGCCTTCCGGGACCCCAATGCCTAAGGCCCGCCTCTGCGAGCGCGGAGGGCGGGAGGGGGCTCTTCGGCCCGGGGACGTCATGGGAGACTTTCTGGAGGCGGCGACACCCGAGCAGTGACTTTAAGAAAGACGGGAAGGGCCCGGCCGGCGTGGTTCAGTAGCCGAGTGTCCACCTATGAACTGGGAGGTCACGGTTCGGTTCCGAGTCGCCCGGGTTGCAGCCAATCAATGACTCTCTCATTATTGATGTTTCTATCACTCTCTCCCTCTTCCTTACCCTCTGAAATCAATAAAAAAATATATATATATATATTTAAAGAGAGAGAGAGCCCTAGCTGGTTTGGCTCAGCGGATAGAGCGTCAGCCTGCGAACTGAAGGGTCCTAGGATCGATTCCGGCCAAGGGCGCATGCCTGGGTTGTGGGCTCCATCCCCAGTAGGGGGCGTGCAAGAGGCAGCCGATCAATGATTCTCTCATCATGGATGTTTCTATCGCTCTCTCACTCTCCCTTCCTCTCTAAAATCAATAAAATATACTTAAAAAATAAAAAAATAAAATGCCAAACTACTAAAAAAACGAGAGAGAGCGAGAGAGAGAGAGAGAGAGAGAGATGGGGAGGGCATTCCAGCCATTGAGACCTACTCCAAGAGCAAAGGCAACCAGGAAAGAAACAGCCTGGGTCTTCAGGGGCCTACAATGAATTCTTCTGAAGCACAAAATGTGAGAGGAGTCCCTGTAAACCAACAACGGTTTTGGTAGGGGAGTGACAAAACAGAAGAGAAACAAAAGAGAGAAAAGAGGCAGCATTGTGCAGTGTCAAGAAAAAAAACTCTGGACCCGATTGACTGGATTAAAAGCCTGGCTCCTGCCACCTGCTAATTGTGTGATGTTGGGCAAGTTACTTACGCTCAGTAAAATGGGATGAATAAAAGGTACCTACCACATAGTACATACCTTCATTGTGATGAATATTAAGTGAGCTAATATTTTTAAAGCAGTTAGTATCTGGCATGTGGTGTCATATGTGTTAGTTATATAAATAAAACAAAGGAGGAGAGAACTGGAGGAGCATGGCCTCATACATGAGAGTGATGAAATGAAGGGTTAACACAGTCAAATATAATTGAGTATTCCATCCAAAAGAATGATGAAAAATGGTCGTTAGCTTTCTCAGTAGGGTATGCAGCCAGATTACATCCCATAGTCTACTCTGTAATTGGATAAGGCCATGCGATTATGTTCTGGCTAATGAAGTATAAGCAGAACTGATGTATGCCACTTCCAGTTCTGGCTCCTAAGATCTTCTGTGAAATTTCTTACATTCTCTCTCTTCCCTGACCTATTTTCGTAGTTATATTGAATTAAGTAGTTAGTGGAGAATTCTGAATGCTGCATGGGATAGAGCTCTCTCTCTCTCCCCCCACAATGGACTATGGTGCTAAGCCACTGAGCTTGGGTATTGTTTGTTATAGCAACTACGATTACTTATCCTGACTAATACAGGGCAAAAGACTTGTTACAGTGTACTGTGCAGGTAAGGGCAGAGGCTGGGAAGTTGGACTATTTTTTGAGAAACTTGTCCAACAAGGGAAAGGTAATGAAGTGATTATCTAGAGGAGAATGCAGAATTGAGGAAACTTTTTTTTTAATTGGCCCTAGCTTCTGTGATACTTCTGAGCTGACCATTCTCTAAGAACCTCGAATAACAAGGATTAGCCCCAAAATCTGGCCTCTGCCCCCCTGTTCTACATAGAGCCTTCTGGGACTATCTAGGCCTGCAGCTCCCCTACCTGGCCTTTCAGAAAGCTTTTCCTGCACACAATATTTAAAAACAAAAAAACCCAATTGTCCTTTGGCCTTGAAGGGGTTCAGAACAGGACTCCCCAAGGTATGTCACTTTGATACGTGAATTATTGTGAACTGAAGGTAATGGAGACCCTGTGGGCTCACGAAAAACTATTACCTCTTCTTTAAAGAATTTGAATTTGGGGCCTTGCTCATAATAAGAGTTATTACCAGAAATAACTTTTCATGGCCTATCTATATGGCAGGGCAAACATCTAATTACTGAACATCTGCTCTATCCTGCAATGACCTTCCTCCCCTCTGAAGCCCCCAGGTGCCTTACCTCATCCTCAGCTCAGAATTCCATATATATCTCATTTTAACTTTCTGTCTCTGAACCTCTCATGGATGTGGAGTCTCTGACTCTCTCATGTTATATGTACATATGTAATTAAATTCCATTATTTTCTCTTGTTAATCTATCTCTTATTAAGCCAGCTTGAAGGACCTAGAAGAGTAGAGGAAAGTTTCTTCCACCCCATAGCCTTAAGAGGGTCTAAGAAGGGAATTAAGTGGTCAGGGGCCACACACACCTCCCCTAAATATCATAGAAGAGATCACACCACTGGGATCTTAAAGGGAAGGGTCTGTATGGGCCCCATCTCAGCCATTCTCCACATCCCCCAAAACCTGACCTCGGGGAGACAGAGAAAGGAGAGGTTTGGTGATAGTCCTGAAGAGATGTTTCTGAAGGGGTCAGGAGTTAGTTGGCATGATCCTGGGAGTGGCACTGAAGCGCTGTGTTCTTGAGAAAATGGGGCTGCCTCTGAAATCCAGTCATGCAAACAACAAAGACACCTGAGAGAGTAGAAAAGCAGATCTTCTATCCCTTTCCCCCTCAACCAGGTGTAGCCAGTGGGACAGGTACTCCCCACCCTCATTTTTTCAGCTCCTGCTTCCTGCCCCCTACCTCGTGGCCTCTTCAGATTTCAGTCAGAGGACCCTGGGTCAGAGATTAGGTAAATGACCAATGACCCAGTTTTTGTGTCTGAGCTGCAAAACATCTGGCTTGCCCTGGTCTGGCTTGGGGGAAGGGGCCTTCCTGCTATTGCCCAGATTCTAGTTCACTATTTTTCTGTCTTGAGTATCACCTAAGTCTCAGAGGCATTTTAGAGCAGTGGGAAGAGACTGGAAATTTGAGTTCAAATCCTAAGTTGGCCACTTGTGCCCTGGGTGACCTTGAAGCCTCTCTTTCCCACTATGAAATGGGAAAAAATCTTCAGCCAATATTTAGATGTTTTTTTTGCTGGCACCCTGTGCAGCAAAAGGTTGCTGGCTCAATTCCCCTCAGGGCACATGCCTGTTAGAGGGAGTTTGGGAGGCAACGAAATTGATGCTGCACTCTCACATCAATGTTTCTCTCTCTCCCTCTTCCTTCCTCTTTCTCTAAAAATCAATAAAAATATTTATAAAAAAAGAAAAGTGCCAGTGAGGAATTAATTTGAATTTTATTCTAATGTTAACCAATTGTTTTGATTCAGGGAAAAGTTGGAGAAGGGAAGGGGTGTGTAAACCTCTCGATCCCACCCAGATGGGGGCTAGAGTTACTGATAGTCCTGTCTTTCTCACATGCTCAGATTTCTTATAGCCCTCTTACCTCACCCACTTCTTTTGCTTTTGATGTGTGCATATGAGAGAGAGAGAGAGAGAGAGAGAGAGAGATGGTTATGTCAACAAAAGAATGTCCAAACCTTTAGAAAAGTTTTGTAAGAGTTTATTTGAGCCAAATAAACTCTTTTGAGGATGTGCCTGGAAGTAAAGTCTAAATGGGTTGAGAAAATGCTCAACAGAATGGCAGTTTTGCTTTCCTTTTAAGCACTTAGAATCAAAGGAGAAATGTAAAGAAGCTACATTAAATCCATTGGTGGTAGATTAAGGAGGCAAGAGAAAGCAAAACAGGGACATCTCCAGGACTGGATAAAAAGCAAAATGAAGAAACACATACTTCTTGTACATTGGTGGGTACAGTATAGCTAATAATTAACATTCACTGTACCTAGAGATGGTATTCCAGGAACAAGATAACAAGGAGGCGTCTGCCGGTCTTGTGTTCTGGGGCCTGTGGTTGTGCCTTCAAGGGGTCTGGAAAAGAAAATCACTCTGACATTTCAAGGTTATGCTATCCTAGATGCGTAAGGACAATGAACAGAGCTCACGGAAGGAAAAGGTTGACCTTTAGCTGTAGGTCTGGGCCATGACTCCCCGCTAGAAACTGCCCAGTTAGGAACTTGTGATCAGACCATCCTGTGTAGTTACTTTCAGTCCCTGACCTTGTCAGGCCTGCCATGTGCTCCTTCCACCCTGGAACTTGCCAGGCTTATTGACTAGCCCCCTTTTCATTCACAGTTACTTAGTCCTATTCCCCCAAACCTGCTTCTGCTGACTGGTGGGGATGAGTGTAGTGTAGCACACACTTCTCCAGGTAATACTTGAGGCCAGGGTTCAGCTGAAGCAGATCACCAACCTCCCCCCTTCCCCTCCAAGTTTGCCTCTCCTCCCCACCACAGCCACTGAGCAGGTAGGTAGGTGAGGTGATTGTGGATCCAGGGTCATACCTTTACTTTGCCCTAGAACAGTGATGGCGAACCTTTTGAGCTCGGCGTGTCAGCATTTTGAAAAACCCTAACTTAACTGGTGCCGTGTCACATATAGAAATTTTTTGATATTTGCAACCATAGTAAAACAAAGACTTATATTTTTGATAGTTATTTTATATATTTAAATGCCATTTAACAAAGAAAAATCAACCAAAAAAATGAGTTCGCGTGTCACCTCTGACACGCGTGTCATAGGTTCGCCATCACTGTCCTAGAATGTAAGCTCCAGGAGGGCAGAGGCCATGCCCGACTTGTGCACACAGGGGCATTCCTTTGCATCACACGCAGCCTGGGTGCCTGGCACAGGGTAGATACTCAGTAAATATTTGCTGAGTGAATGACCAAACGAATGGCTGAAAGCAGTAAAGAAATCTTGGAAGCGTCTGGAGCCGAGGGATCGGCAGTAAGCAGCTTTCACAGAGATTTTTTCCAGGGCACTGACTTTGGCCACGGGAATGATCGAAGTCGCCCCCTACAGCGCTGGGTCGTCCTGAGCCCCGCCCCTCGGTGGCCGGTCGGCCCCTCTGACAGTCACGTGCTGGCGACTGGCCAATCATCGGGGGGCGAGGCGGGGCTGGATTGACCGAGGTGGGTGAAAGGCAGCCGGGCAGACGCGGCAGAAGGTCCCCCACGTTGGCCACATGTCGCGCAGCGGAGCGGGTCCTGGAGCGGGTCCCGAGCGGCGCCAGCAGGCGTCAGAGGCGGACGCCACCGCCCCCTTCCTGGCGAGCGGTAACTTTAGGGCGGCAGGGACGCGCTGGGACGCGGGGCCAAGCCCTCTCCTTCCTTAGGACCTTGTGGTCCGTACCCCAGGGAGGCGCGCCCACCGGGTCAGGCCCGAGTGTCGCGCAGCGGAGCGGGTCCTGGAGCGGGTCCCGAGCGGCGCCAGCAGGCGTCAGAGGCGGACGCCACCGCCCCCTTCCTGGCGAGCGGTAACTTTAGGGCGGCAGGGACGCGCTGGGACGCGGGGCCAAGCCCTCTCCTTCCTTAGGACCTTGTGGTCCGTACCCCAGGGGGGCGCGCCCACCCGGTCAGGCCCGAGCGGTGAAGAGACACACCCTTGTTGGATTGCCAGCTAATTTGCACCGGGAACGCCCAAGCCCGGTCCTTTGGTTCCTGAGCCAGACGGGGCCAAGGAGGTGCCTCGGACCGAGCTGGGGCCTGCTGGTGGGTGAGATCCGTTGGAGAGGTGGACAGAGAACTTTGCTGACTGATCTTGCCTCTTTGCCCCCAGAGCATCAGCATATCCGCTACAACCCGCTGCAGGATGAGTGGGTGCTGGTGTCAGCTCACCGCATGAAGCGACCCTGGCAGGGGCAGGTAGAGCCCTCGCTTCTGGAGACAGTGCCCCGCCATGACCCCCGCAACCCTCTGTGTCCGGGGGCCACACGGGCCAATGGGGAGGTAAGCCTTTGGCGCCTACCTCTGCAGGCTGGGCCAGGGGAAGTGCTCCCACCTAGAGCTGGCCCTCACCCAGAGGGTAGTGGACTTCCTTCTGGGTCATATCTCATCAAGTCTTTTTGAGTGGCCCTTCCCACCCTCTTGTACCCTGTCCAGCCACTGAAGCCCACCAGATGACTGGTGGTATGGGCAGTGACTACTTCTAGCCCACCCTTGTCTGTAGGTGAATCCCCACTATGAGGGCACCTTCCTGTTTGACAATGACTTTCCAGCTCTGCAGCCTGATGCCCCCAGTCCAGGTAACGTGGCTCTACTGCTTTTGGGGGGAAAGGAGGCTGGACCTTTTGTGGCAACTTCTGTTGCAGAGAGTGATACCCTTTTATCTCAGGACCCAGTGATCACCCTCTTTTTCAAGCAAAGGCTGCTCGAGGTGTCTGGTAACTATGGATTTCCTCTCTTATAACCTTCAACCCATGTCCTGACCTAGACCGAGCGCTGGGGTTGGACCCTGCCCCTAGCACATCCAAGACCCATATTTCTGTCATTCCTCCCTCCCACACTACATAGTAAGGTCTTGTGCTTCCACCCCTGGTCGGATGTGACACTGCCACTCATGTCAATCCCTGAGATCCGGACTGTCATCGATGTGTGGGCCTCAGTCACAGAGGATCTGGGTGCCCAGTACCCTTGGGTACAGGTCTGTGAGGTTACCCCCTCCCCTGGATGAGCAGGGAGGGGGCGGTGCAGCTTTGGTTCTGGGAATTGGCATTCCTGTTTCCACAGGGTGTGGTTTGGAAGGGTTGACTTGGTGTCTTTTTGGCTACTAAAACTCCCTAACCCCTTCACCCCCCTACTTGATAGATCTTTGAAAACAAAGGAGCCATGATGGGCTGTTCCAACCCTCACCCCCACTGCCAGGTAGGTGTCAGGGCCTCCAGTACATTTCTAGGCTGAGTCTAAGCCAGCACCATGGGGAGGGGAACTGAAGTAAGAGATGGGACAGAGGGAATATGCTAGTGATGGGGAGGATTGGGGATGAAGGACCTGCCTTTTTTTTCTCTCTCTCTTCTACTCTTTGACAGGTGTGGGCCAGCAGTTTCCTGCCAGATATTGCCCAGCGTGAGGAGAAATCTCAGCAAGCCTATCAGAGTCAGCACGGAGAGCCTCTGTTAATGGAATATGGCCGCCAGGAGCTGCTCAGGAAGGTGGGAGAAAGCTAGGCCCTGTCCCCAAGGAGTCTCTAACCTCACACCTCGAAAGAGACAGGTGTGTGAAGGAGAAGGGTCGAAGGAAAATAGAAAGAGAGACTTGTCAGGAGGCCATGGCAGTAATCTAAAGGAAAGGTGATGGTGACTTAGACTAGGTGATAATGGTGACGGTGCTGAGAAGCCATAAGACTCTGGGTACATTTTTTTTCTTCTGCTTCCCTTGCCTGTTTGCTGACCACCAACACCCGCCTTGATGACCTCATCTCTATTTGGTTTGCTCAGGAACGTCTGGTCCTAACCAGTGAGCACTGGTTAGTGCTGGTCCCCTTCTGGGCAGTGTGGCCCTTCCAAACACTGCTGCTCCCCCGCCGGCACGTGCGGCGGCTGCCCGAGCTGACCCCCGCTGAGCGTGATGGTGAGCCTCCTAGCTGGGATGTTGGGGCCAGGCTCTGGATGGGGGTTGCTCTGGTGGGGCCGACATCCAGGCCCCCGGCTGAGAGTCAGGCTTTGATTCCAGATCTAGCCCTCATCATGAAGAAGCTCTTGACCAAGTACGACAACCTATTTGAGACATCCTTTCCCTACTCCATGGGCTGGCACGGTGAGGCTTTTTGAGCACCCATATCCAGCCCTAACATTGTTTGTGGGCTCCCGTAGCCCAGCCTGGTGGACTGCAACCCCTAGCAGGCCTTTGAACTCTTGCTGGGGGAAATGTCCGGAGCAGGGCTGCTAGGCCTGAGGGTGGAGCAGGGACTTGGTGAAAATAGGTTCCAGTGTGCTTTCCAATGCCTGGTCTGCTCTCTGGCAGAGAATGCTGGGAAATATAGTTTTTAAGTACTAGCCTAGTTATGGGGTGGGGGTGGGGGGGGGTCAGGGCTAGGCTGTACAACTAAGAAAGGGCCGTTTCTACCATCTCTGCCTTCTTCCTCTCAGGGGCTCCCACAGGATCAGAGGCCGGAGCCAACTGGGACCACTGGCAGCTGCATGCTCATTACTACCCTCCACTCCTGCGCTCTGCCACTGTTCGGAAATTCATGGTTGGCTACGAAATGCTTGCCCAGGCTCAGAGGGACCTCACTCCTGAGCAGGTCAAGACTCGGAGCATCCTAGGTCCCCTTTTCTCTCCCATTTCCTCAAAAGATCCCAGCAATCAGGACCTCGAGAATCCCTATAACCCTGGCATTCCAAAGGCCGAAGGAGCTGCTCAACTCCTTCATCCTCTGGTTATTCCAGCAGTCCTTATCACCAGCCTCCGGGTCCTACAAGCCCTCCTTTGGTGTCTTTTAGGTACTCAGAGCTCCATACCACCATTCTGGGCAGCTCTTACCCTCCCTCTTCCCCTTTCAGGCTGCGGAGAGACTGAGGGCACTTCCTGAAGTTCATTACCGCCTGAGACAGAAGGACAGGGAGACAACAGCCATCGCCTGACCACGCTGACCCCAAGGCTTTCTGCCTGAGAGAACCAGAGCCTATGGTTTGGGCAGATGTGGGATCAATAAAACTGTACTTCTCAAGCTTGAATCACATATTCTAATGCCAGAGGAGTGTGAACTCTAACCCTCGGGAGTCTGGGTTAAAGGCTGAAGGCACAGCTTCAACCACAACTTTTCTTTGTCTACAGATGTGCAAAAACTTAAGGATAAAAATCTTCTCTAAATCTCTGAACAAAATTAGCACTCAATATTATGTCTTGTCTATGGATTCTCTTAACTCCTGGAGTAACAAAAGCATCCCAATTTAAGAAAACGATTAAAACTCCTGTGTGCTTGTCTGTGGCTGAGGCTTTGGAGAAGGCCAGAGGCCCCCTCACCACCACGCCTAGGGTGTCAGCTCACCAAGCCTGGGCCTGGATGTTTGGTGGGGAGCGGGTGAGCAGGATCCTGGTCCCAGTGGTCAGTGGCCAGACCATGGGCTGCTGGCCAGAACCCTGGCTTTGTGAGTGGCTGCAGCTTGGCTCTGCTCCAGCCCACAGGGGCTAAAGGGGCGGGTAGGGAGCGTGTACGTGGCTTTGTATCCTTGGCTTCTCCAGACTTCCACGTGCAGCATGTATGTGTAGGCTCTACACACCTCTGTGGTCCCTGTGCCTCATCACTGCACAGGCTAATAAACAGCTATGGCAGGAAAGGGGCTGTTAAAATTAGGAGCCCCAGGGCCTGGAAGGATGGGGTGGTCTTTGGAGTCTACCCCCACCCTTCTGGACCTGTTTCCTTGGGAAGACCGCTACTGTGTGGGAACAATAGGCCATGCAACCCAGGAGACTTGATGCCACCTAGTGTCCTTCAAACTTTTAGGTGAGGACAGGGCTTGCGAACAATGCAAGGATGGCCAGAATGCTCTTTGTTTCCATTCTTCTCTGGGAGGGAAATCACGCCAAGGCCAGGCAGTGGTGACCTGGCCCAGGAGAACCTTGGCTGCCTGCCTTCCGGTCCAAGGTTCTCTCTTGAGACCTTGAGGCGAAGGGTCTGGGACTTGGAGTGTTGCCCTGGTCTGGAAGGCGCTCAGACAGACATGGTACACATTTTCCTTAAGCCCCCAGTGACGAGCGTGGGTGAGAACCCTGTTTCTTAAGGCACTCGCCTAAACCCTACAAACGTTTTAAACAGAACCGTTCCCTACACCTTTGGGCTGCATTTTGGAATCATCTGGGGCGTTTTAAACAATCCTGATGCCTAGGTCCAGCCTCCAGAGCTTCTGATTTAATTGGTTTGGAGTGTGGCTTGCAGTTTTAAAACCACAATATTCAGCAAAGTTTGAGAACCTCTGCCCTACACCATTCTTCCTTGTTTGGAGTCAGGGGCACCTTAAGCTTGTCCAGTCACCCGTCCAGTGGCTCCTGAGCCACTGAACTTGAGGCTTTGTTTGCGGACAGAAGGTAGGGGGAGGGGCCTGAAAGATTTCAGTCTTGCTGTTCCTGGAGGACAAGCCTTCGGGCAAGGACCCAGGAATCCAGCCCCGGGCTCTGTCCCCTCGCAGCCTCCTTGGTCCGGGACGGGACAGGAAGTGTCCGGCAGAGGTGGGGGAGGAGGTGATTGGCAGTTGGAGGCTCCAATGGGCCGGAACCCCCCCCCTATTTCACCCCTCTCCTTCCATTGGTGCCTGGGCGGAGCCACCCCCATAGCGGGCCCCAGGGCTGGAGGGAGTAGAGGCCGGGGCAGAGGGCGAGGGCGGAGGGCGCTGGCGGCGGAGGCCGCGGAAGGTGAGGCCTGGTGGGGCCGTGGGCGTGCACGAGGGAGCCTTGCCAGCAGAGGGCCGGGCAGGGTGAAGTACGATGAAGGGCTCAGTGTGACTGAGGGACTGTCAGCGTGTGTGTGTGTGTGTGTGTGTGTGTGTGTGTGTGTGTGTGTGTGTGGCTGTGAGGCTGTGTGTGATGATGTCTGTGTGAAGCTCCGCAACGGTGTCACTTGTTGCAAGTGTCAGCTAATGTAGCTGTCATTGTGCATGCGGCTGTGCCAGGGATTTTGCGTGTATGTGTCAATGTGAAGTGTTTGGGGAGAGACTGGGTCGTGTGTTGGTGCGTGTGAGAGGTCCTGTGACCACATCGGGGAATGTGTTTTGGGAAGGTCTCTATGGGGTTTAAGGTCGTTTCTGCCAGAGTAAGAGTGGGTGGCTGGGTTTGTGTAAGCCAGAGTGTGCCTTCAGGAACGGTAGAGCAAGGAGTCGTAGAGCAAAAGTGAGACTTGTGCTATGTGTGTGTCCTGTGTCCTAAGTGTGAGACTGCGTGGGAGTGGAGCTGTGTTTATATTTGGGGGATCAGTATAAACACAAGGGGACTGACCTTTCTACTGATGTCCCCATAGACAGAACCATTCCCAACACATTTGGCTTCCCCTCCTGTCTGTGCTCAAGAATCCCTGTCGCTGGTGTATAGCTTCTTATTTTCTGTTTCTCTGTGTGACTCAGTTTCCTTATATTTATTTATTTAAAATATATTTGTATTTATTTCAGAGAGGACGGGAGGGGGAGAGATAGAGATAGAAACATCAATGATGAGAGAGAATCATTGATCGGCTGCCTCCGGCATGGCCCACACTGGGGATCGAGCCCGAAACCCGACCGGGAATTGAACCGTGACCTCGTGGTTCATAGGATGAGCTCAACCACTGAGCCATGCGGGCTGGGCTCCTTATATTTCTTTTTCTTTCCCTACTACTGTCTTCCTAGAACTGTGGCTCTCTGCCTCTCTTCACAGTTTTGTCTCCCCCAGTATCTGCGTATCTGTTTTATAACTCTGCCTCTCCGGTTCTTCCATCGCTGCCTCTCTCAGCACTGCTATGCCTGACTTTCCTGTTCACCCTGGTCTGTTTGCTTACCTGCTGCCCTGTAACAGTGATGAGGTATGGGATCTGCCGTGATAAGAGCTTCCTGGAAGATGGGGCCTAAACTAGGATGAGAAGGATAAGAAGTTGCCTTTAGGAAATGCTGTGACCCCATTCCAGAGACAGAATGCTAAGTGTGTGCCTGTGACTGTGGGAGGGGCGTAAGATGTGTGTATCTGTGTGAGGGTATGGGTATGTGTAAATGTAAGTGTCTGAGTCTGAGTGAGGATATCTGAGTACATTGGTGTGACTGTGAGTGGCTGTATCTGAGAGTGTGTGTCTGAGGGTAAGTGTGGGTCTTGTGTATCTGGCACCAAGGGACCAAAGGCATTTCCTGGTGCTGGGGCCCAAAGCGTGGAGGGGGAGGTGAGAAATGGCTGGAACATCCAGGGGAGGAGAAACTGGACTCTTTGGCTTTTCTTTATATCCCCCAACCTGGGGCCTCCCTCCCCCTCAAACACATCCCCCCGCCTGTGCCCTCAGGAAATCTTTGCTGGGGAGTGAAAAGAGTGGGAGCGCGAGTATCTGATTTTTCATTTGATTGTGTCCATGTTTGTTCAAGGGGAGTATCTTTTTGTTGACTGCGCCTGGTGAGTCCATGCGTGAATGTGGCTGTGTCTGGCTCTGTGAAAACGTAGGGAATCTGTCACTGATCGGGACATAAGCAGCCCTCCTTTCCCTCTGGCTGGTCCTGGCTGCGCCTGTGGCTTCCTTTCCAGACTGGGGGTAGGCCTCTTCCCTTCCCAGGGCCTCGGATGGGAGGAGGTTAAGAGGCTGGGAAGGGAGGAGGGAGGAGAATGGGGTTGAAGGCAGGAGGGGGGAGGGGGCTTGGCTATGAGTGGCTGAGATCCAGCGCTCAGAGGGGCGGGGGAGGGGAAGGGGGAGGAGGAGATGATTCTGGGGTCTCAGAACTGTGTAGCTCAGTCGGGTGCTGTAGCTGGTGGGAGGAAGTCTTGGAGGCCATGGACACTTAGCCACTGGGATCACCGAGGTAGGGTGGGGCTGAGCAGGGTAGATGTGGCTGGGGAGCCTGGGGTGAGCCACTAGACACTCAGACAGACACACAGACACATGGAGGCCCCTGTTCTGCTCTACTTGGGAGGGGTCTGTACTCCTCTTCTTCTGAAGCCCTTGCCCAGGGCCCTTTCCCCATCTGCCCTTCTCCTGTCCCCATGGCCACTTCCCCACTGCCTTCCTTCTGCTTCCCCTCCATCCAGAATCCCTCTCTCTTAGCACCTTCCAAACCCCATATACACATAGTTGGTTACTTCCTCTGCCTTCCTGAATTCCTGCCCCAGCTCAGCTCTCACCTCACTGAGTCCCAGTCCTGATCTCTGAGTATCTCCTGGTCCTGTGGACCCCACCCCAGACCCCTGTCCCTGTAGGCTCCCAGCTCCCCTCAGCCTCCTCTCCCTTTCCCGCCACCCTGTCTCCATCTGCTGGCTCCTCGCCTGCCCCCAGCCTCTGGCAGCAGCCAGGGCATCTGGATCTGCTTAACTCTACAGCCTGAGCCTGCACCCTAGCCCCATCCAGCCTCATAGGCTTGAGACCAACAAGACTCCAGAGTCGGCTCAGATGAGTGGCCCAAGGAGCCAGAGCAGGAGGCCAGGCAGGCCCAGGCAAGAAAAGGCTTGGCAGCTAGAGCAGGGCTCGGCTCCATGGCAGGAGGACAGGGTGGGCTTAGACCCACCATGACAGCTCCAGGAGGGCTGCCTCAGGTCAGTCAGAGGCACTGATTAGCCTTGGGCCAGGTGGATGCCAGGATTCCTAACAGCTGGATTGGAGGAGTTAATAGGAATGACTGAGCCGGTGCTGGCACTTGGTGCCAGGGGTGGGCGCCAAGGGTGGTGCAGGGGGGTGGTGCTGGCACAGTCTGTCGCTTCCAGCTTTTGTTCTGGGCCCTAAGCCCAGGACTGAGATGGAGAGTGAGGGTGTGTGTGTGCTTGTGCGCACACAGCAGTGTGTGTGTGTGTGTGTGTGTGTGTGTGTGTGTGCGTGCGCGCGTGCGCTTAGGTATATGCACAGCACAGGGGTGTGTAGTGGAAAGGGGGATCTTAGATCAGATCCCCCAGTGATTTCTGATATTCTTACCCCACTTGGTACCTCAGTTTTCCTCCTAGAAAGCCACAGTTTAGAAGAAGAAGAAGAAGCTGAAGTTAGCCTCCTATCTTGGGGGTAGGGGATTGCTGAAACTGCTTCTCTCCCCACAGATGAGCAGCAGCTGTTCAGGGCTGAGCAGGGTCTTGGTGGCTGTGGCTGCAGCCCTAGTGTCTGCCTCCTCCTCCTGTCCCCAGGCCTGGGGCCCCCCAGGTGAGAACCCTGCTGCATGAACCCAACTCTGACTTATGGCTTGCCATCCTCATTGTGGCCCCCACCCCAAATCTGATCTGTGACCCCCAAACTCCTGACATTCAACCTGGCAACATCCCCTTTCTAACCTGTCCTCGGACCTCTGTCTCTACTCTTTACCCCTTCACTCTCATAAAGCGGGGTGTTTGGGGAGAGGGAAAGGAAGAGCCTCTCCTCAGAAGTGCCCTCCACAGGGGTCCAATATGGACAGCCTGGAAGGTCCATGACGCTGTGTTGCCCGGGAGTGACTGCTGGGTAAGTGCCCTCCTGCCTGTTGGGGCGACACTCATGACCCTTTCTTGACCCTGCCCAGTCCTCATGCCCCTCCCACCTTTGCCCCGTGTCTGTAATTGTCACCTCTGTATCTGTCCTAATCTTCAAACCATCCTTATTCATCAGACAATTTCAACCAACATGTATTGAGCACTCGCTACGTGCCTGGTCTATTCTAGTTCCGGCGATACAGCAGTGCACAAGCCAGGCAAGACGTCAGCCCTCATAGAGCTTACATCCTAGTGGGGCAGTCAGACAATAAGCAAATAAGAATTTTGCCAGCTAGCAATACCTGCTGGGCAGAAAATTAAAAGAGAGTGCCCTGGGAGAGGATAACTGAGTGGTTCCTTTTTATTGGTCATCAGGAAAGGCCTCTCTGAAGAAGTAACTTTGAAGCTGATTTGTCAGGAAGGAGGCAGCCAGGCACAGATTGAGGTAGAAGCATTTCTGTCAAAGGCCAGTGCAAATGCCCTGAGGTGGGAATGAGCTCAACACTTTTTTCTTTTAACTTTAGAGAGAGGAAGGGAGAGGGACAGAGAGATAGAAACATTAATGATGAGAGAGAATCATTGATCGGTTGCCTCCTGTACGCCCCCACACTGGGATGGAGCCCGCAACTTGGGCATGTGCCCTGACCAGGAATCGAACCGTGACCTCCTGATTCATGGGTCGACCCTCAATCACTGAGCCACACCAGCTGGGCGAGCTCAACACTCTTAAACAGAAAAAAGACTAACTGGACAGGATGGGAGTACAGTAGGTGAGGGGGTGGAAGGAGGAGCTGAAGAAGGAATGGAAGGCAAGGGCTAAATTACCAGAGGCTTTGTGAATCAGCAAAAGGAGTTTGGGTTTTAATGCAAGTGAGTGAGAGGACAATGGAGAGCTGTGGCATGGTCCGACTGACACTTTAACCCTTTCCTCTGTCTGTCATCATCACCTTGTCTCACCCGCAGGACCCCCGTGTCCTGGTTTCGGGACGGGGAGACAAGGCTGCTCCAGGGCCCTGACTCTGGGCTAGGGCATGAGCTGGTGCTAGCCCGGGCAGACAGCACTGATGAAGGGACCTACACCTGCCGGACCCTGGATGGTGCACTTGGGGGCACAGTGACCCTGAAGCTGGGCTGTGAGTTGGGGAGGGGGTATTGGGTGGCGGTGATGAGACACGGGGCTCCTGAGGGAATCAAGGTCCTGAGTAAGCCCTCTGAGATGGGAGGTTGGGGACTTCTCCGTCTCCAGCTGCACCCTCTGCCTCTAGACGCCCCCGCTCGGCCTGTTGTCTCCTGCCGAGCCGCTGACTATGAGAACTTCTCCTGCACTTGGAGTCCCGGCCAGGTCAGCGGTTTACCCACCCGCTACCTTACTTCCTACAGGTGTGTGCGTGAGGGGGCGTGTAGGTCTATACATTTGAGTGTGCCAGCACAATGTGGGTCTGGGAGGCTGGGAGGGAGGTCCCGAGGAAGGCCTTAGGAAGAGGGAGGACCCTCTTTTCCTGCCTGACCTCAGATGGCCCCTCCCTGCCAGGAAGAAGACAGTGCCAGGAGCTGATGGCCAGAGGTAGGACATGAGGGAGAGGCTGGGGGCTACAGCTGGATCCCGCAATGAGCATTTCCAATCCAAGACCACTTCCTCTCTCCTAGGACAAGTCCATCTACAGGGCCCTGGCCGTGCCCACAGGACCCCCCAGGGGCTGCCCGCTGTGTGGTCCACGGGGCAGAGTTCTGGAGCCAGTACCGAATCAATGTGACTGAGGTGAACCCCCTGGGAGCCAGCACACGCCTGCTGGATGTGAGCTTGCAGAGCATCTGTGAGTACCCAGCCCTAGAGTCCCCCAGATCCCAACTGCAGAGACTCCAACAGACTCCAGAGTACAGATATCCCAACGCAGAACTCCCCAGGGTGCCCAGACCGTTCCCTCCCAACATAGACCCCTGTTTCAGCACACAGATGGCCCCTGTGGAGACCAAGAAGCCAAATAGATCAGTGGTTCTCAACCTTCCTAATGCCGCGACCCTTTAATACAGTTCCTTATGTTATGGTGACCCCCAATTTCATTGTTACAAATTGAACATAATTAAAACATAGTGATTAATCACAAAAACAATATGTAATTATATATGTGTTTTCCGACGGTCTTAGGCGACCCCTGTGAAAAGGTCGTTCGACCCCCAAAGGGGTCGTGACCCACAGGTTGAGAACCGCTGCTCTAGAGGCTGTTGCCACTCCCCACTCCCCACTCCCTCGAGTCCTTCCTAGCTGCCTAGCCTCTGAGCTGTCTCTCTGCTTCTGAGCTCTGAGCCGAAGGCAGCCACGTCTCAAGTCCTCCCTGTCCATTGGAAGCCATTACTGCCCCCTCCTTCCTCTTGATCTGTTCATGGGCTGGGGCACTAAAGCTCTGGCTGGAGTTTGGGCTAACTCATCTTCCTTGTTGGAAAGCAGGGTTACTTTTTAATCCACCCAACAGCCCTAGCTGTTTTGGCTCTGTAGTTAGAGTGTCGGCCTTCGGACTGAAGGGTTGTGGGTTCGATTCTGGTCAAGGGTACGTACCTTGGTTGCAGACTCAATCCTTGGCCCAGTCAGGGAGTGTGCAACAGACAACCAATCGATGTGTCTCTCTCACATCAATGTTTTTTCCTCTCTCTCTCTACCTCTCCCTTCCACTCTCTTTAAGTAAATGGAAAAATATCCTCGGGTGAGGATTAACAAAAAACAAAACAAAAAAACACAACAAAAACAAACCAAAAAAACCCCCCACTCAACAAAGCTTTCAAAACCTGTCTCCCGATCTCAGCTCATTTTATTTATTTTTTAAAAAATATATTTTATTGATTTTTTTACAGAGAGGAAGGGAAAGGGATAGAGAGTTAGAAACATCGATCAGCTGCTTCCTGCACACCCCAAACTGGGGATGTGCCTGCAACCAAGGTACATGCCTTTGACCGGAATCGAACCTGGGACCTTTCAGTCCGCAGGCCGACGCTCTATCCACTGAGCCAAACCAGTTAGTGCTCAGCTCATTTTATAATAAGGATAACAGACAGATCCAGAGCCTAAAGGATGATCAAGCTTAAGATTTCCCCAACCCCTTAGAAGGGCCTCCTTCAGGTACCTTTAGGCACACACCCACCTTCCCTTGGGAGGTGGTGGGTAAGGGATGGGTACCTGTCACCTGCCCTGACTTTGTGTCTCCATCACCTCAGTGCGTCCTGACCCACCCCAGGGGCTGCGGGTAGAGCCAGTACCTGGTTACCCCCGCCGCCTGCGTGCCAGCTGGACATACCCTGCCTCCTGGCCCCGCCAGCCCCACTTCCTGCTCAAGTTCCGGCTGCAGTACCGTCCAGTGCAGCATCCCGCCTGGTCCATGGTGAGGCCTGGGGTGTGTGCCAGGGCTGTGGGTCCTGTCTCTGGTTTCGTGTTTCTGGTGTTCTGCATGGATTTCTGGCACTGGCAGGTCACTGGAGCCTTGTTGCCTCCCCATGGAGAGGGCTTCCCATGGGCCAGGCTCTGTGCTGGGTGCTGGGGTTGCCGCAGGGAGCAATAAACCAAGCCTCTGTCCTGTGGGATGTAACTCTAATGTAAGCCTATCTGTGGGAAGGCAGCAGAAACTTTTTAAAAATAACTTTTCTAGGAAAAGAAGTGACGTGCTCACTTCAGCAGCACATATACTAAAATTGGAAGTGTCTTTTATCCAGAAGTACATCCTCATATGCCCAGATACAAAACACTCATTCCCAGATAAAGATAGTGAATTCCCACCTCGGGAAATGTCAGAGGTTGGCTGCATCACGTCTGGGGAGTGGCTGCCTTGGATCATAACCAATATTTATTGAGCGCTGTCTGCCCACCAGGCACCAAGCTACACATTTGCATATGCATTATTTCACTTGGGTGTTTTCATCTCTATTTTACAAATGAAGAAACGGAGGCATAGAGGGGCTCAAGGTTACCCAGGAAGATCTGAACCCAGGCAGCCTGCCAGCACAGCCTGTCTAGATAAACACTACATAGTTTTGTCTTCCAAACACTGTGTGTAGACCTGACACCACCAGCCGCTCTACTGAGGCCCAGAAGGCTCTACCAGGCTGACAGGGACAGGACAGGGAGGAAGGGGTACTCTTTGCAGACTGGGGCCCGGGGCCAGGGAGGCTCAGTGTTTACAATCTGGATAACTCGGTGATGAACCATCTTCACCGCCAGGTGGAGCCGGCTGGATTGGAGGAGGTGATCACAGACGCTGTGGCTGGGCTGCCCCATGCCGTCCGGGTCAGTGCCCGGGACTTTCTGGATGCTGGCACCTGGAGCGCCTGGAGCCCTGAGGCCTGGGGGACTCCGAGCACTGGTGAGAGACAGAACCAAGGAATGGGCTCTGACCCTCAGCTGAACAGGTTGGCACGAACAGGGCTGCGTGGCACATGCCCCGCCCATGTGGGCATGGCAGTTGGCTGTTCTAGGCTTCAGCCTTGGATGCCTGCAGCCCTGTTCTAGCTGAAGCCCTTCCCCTCAGCCTCCACCCCTGTTACATCTCCATAAATTGACTCTGGCCTTTCAGGCTCCACTTCCTAGGTGCCCCTGTGTCCAAGCCAGGCCCTGGCTTCAACTGGCAGGCCCTGGCCTCTGCCTCTACCCTGTGTGGACAATTCTCCTCAGGTCTTGCCTTTCTTCAGGGCCCCTAACTAAGGAGATACCAGCTGGGGGTCAGCCATACATGGAGAAGGAGCCGCAAGCAGACAGCCCTGCTCCCCCAAGGCCCTCCCTCCTGCCAGACCTACAGCCACTTGGTGAGCTGGTGTAGAGGGGCAAAGGTGGTAGAGGGTGGGAAAGTTCCAGAGAGAAGGGGGCACTGAGTTTTGTCAGGCTCACTCTCACATGTGAACCCCCACCCCCACCCCAGTCCACAGGGACCCCCTGGAGCAGGTGGCTGTCCTAGCATCTTTGGGAATCTTCTCGTTCCTGGGACTGGCAGCTGGGGCCCTGGCACTGGGGCTCTGGTAAGTGACTGTCATTGGTGCCTTAGCCCCTGATCCCACACAGATGCTCTGATACCCACAGACCATACTCTATCCCACCCGTCATGACTTCCCACTGAACATGATTCTGGAACTACTTTTCTTTCTTCTCCTCAACTTCATGATTCTCACTGATTCCTCTCCTAACCCTTTCCTAATACACGCTTTTGGAGGAGACTGAGATGCCCCACATTGTCAGGAAAACAGCTGCCTTTTTATGCTCCAGGCTGAGGCTGAGGCCAGATGGGAAGGATGGACCCCAGAAGCCTGGTTTCTTGGCCCCAATGATTCCAGTGGACAAGCTTCCAGGTGAGTAGGACCTCCAGGAGGCTTGGCCTTGGAGATGTGTGCCCTCATTGTAGGTGTCTGGATTAAGAGCCAGAGGCCCATCATCATAAGGGTATTGGGAATCATAGTTGAGTCTCCTCATTCTTATATCTGGGCTCAGGGACAGACCTGTCATTCTTGAGTCCCTGGGCTCAGAGTTGGATCCCTTCCCTCTCTTGCAGGGTATTGGGCTCCTAGATTGACTCCATCCCCACTTTCAGTGTGCTAGGCTCAGGGCTGGATATCTATCTTTACTCTTGGGATAACTTGGATCAGAGCTGGGTCCCTCCTTCCCTTATTTTTTTTTTTAACTGCTTTTTATTTATATTTATACTCTTGGGATAACTTGGATCAGAGCTGGGTCCCTCCTTTCCTTATTCTTTTTTTTTTTTAACTGCTTTTTATTTATATTTATTTTTTTATTTTCTTGCATGTACCCTGACCGGGGAATTAAACCCGCAACCTGGGTGTATTGGAACGGTGCTCTAACCAACTGACCTACCTGGCCAGGGCTTCTCCCTTATTCTTTTTTTTAAAAATATATATATTTTATTGATTTTTTACAGAGAGGAAGGGAGAGATAGAGAGTTAGAAACATCAATGAGAGAGAAACATCAACCAGCTGCCTCCTGCACACTCCCTACCGGGGATGTGCCTGCAACCAAGGTACATGCCCTTGACCGGAATCGAACCTGGGACCCTTCAGTCCGCAGGCCGACGCTCTATCCACTGAGCCAAACTGGTCAGGGCTCTCCATTATTCTTGATGTGCCTGCACCAGAGCTAGGTCCTCTCCCTCATTTTTAGGGTGCTAGAGCTCATTCAGAGCTGGGTTCCCCTATTCATTCTTGGAATGTTAAGCTCAGAGCTGGGTCTCCTTCCTCATACTCAGGTGTCCGGGCCAAAATCTAGTCCTATTATCTCCCTTGATTTGCCTTTTCCTTTTTCTAGGAGCCCCAAACCTATAGAGAACCCAGGAAGACTTCAGCTAATCCCATCTATAACTCTGTCTTGCTGGTTTGGATGGACGGACAGATAGAACCCAGGCAGGACAGTGGATCCTCATGAGGGGAGGTGTTTCAGCTGAAGTTTTGTTTGGAGCCCGTTTCTATGAGACTATCTGTTCCAACTTGCCAGATGAAAGGTACCTGGGCCTCTGATTTTATCCCAGAGCTAGAGGTCCACCAGTGGAATGTTTATAGATGTGTATATCTGTGTCCATATGTGCCCATGTGTATGTGAGGCAGGGAACATGTGTTCTCTGCATGTATGTATGTAGATATCTGGGGAGTGTGTGTGGGTCCTTGGCTGTTAGCCTTGCCCCTGGTGGGGGTTGTGAAGGTGTGAATAAAGAGAATGAGGAGGTTCTTTGTTTATTAACATGTCTCTCAGCTTCAGATTCAGGGCTCACGGGAGAATACATAGAACTTGGAGACCACAACCAGAGATTATTGTTCAGTACAGCTTTATTATTTTGGCTATTGGGGGCCCGGGCCATTTTCCCTATTAGATCAACATTCAGGTTGGGCAGAGTCCTCTGGAACCTCCTTCCTTGACGCTCAAACCATCGAGCCAGGCTGCGGTTCTGGGGGTGGATGCAGACACTGCGTCGAGGCAGGTGAAGACTGGGAAAGGAAAGGCCCAAAGCCATGGTCATTGTCGGCAGATTAGGTTAGGGTCCAGGGGTTAGGGGCAGAGGCCAGATGACAACCTGAGTTGGCATCAGAATTAGCAGTTGGGGCTGGGGTTGGGATCTGCATCAGGGATTGGGACTGGGGTCTGAGTCAGGGATCAGTATCAAGGGCAGGGTCAGAGCTCACACAAAAGCCTGGAGGTGACAGTCCCCATCAGCCTCCTGCAGTTCCACCTGGGTGACCTTCCTCAGTAGCTTTCTTGACAGTGGCTGTCGGTAGAGCTGGGTACAGCAGGTAGTGCTGGATGGCAGTAGCGCTGCTAGGGAATAATGGGGGCACATGTTCAGAGGGCTCCTGACCGAAAACCCCTCAATCAGACAGCTGGAAGCTGGACTTCCTGAGCCCCTTTTCCCTCCATCCCATTCACCCAGATCCCTGGCCTTCTAAACTCCCAAGCACTGACCTGCTCCCGAGTCTGGGATCAGAAGCAACAGTAGCAGCAGGAGGCTGATGGTGGGTGAGGGCTCCTTCATGCTGCGCAGCCTGGATACTTCTCTCTCTCTCTCCTCCTTCTCCCCTATCTTTTATCTGGATACCTTTAACCTGGGGCACCAGGTGAGTCAGAGGCAGATGAAGATGGATTTCTCATCCGGTGACACTCCTGGGCTCTGGTTGCCACAGACCCCTGTGCCAGAACCCCCTTCCTCTTTTAGGAAAGCCTTTTCCCATGGGCTCCTAAGCCCTGGGCAGAGAAGCTGGGGAGAGGGACAGTGCATGATGTGGGGCCTGAATAAGAGCAGCCAAGAAAAGAGCAGCCAAGAGTCCTCAGTGGCATCCAATGATGGACATTCACACTCATATACCCATAGCTACACATTCACAGTCACACCTCACTCGATCAACCTCACATGGTCAGACAACCACAGATAGAATTATGCAGCCCCAATTATACTCAAAATCCCACTGCCACACAGCTGTTTTCACAATACTCCAGTCAGACTAGCACACACAAATTCTGATGGGGGTGTTGTGGGTAGGGTGGAGCAGAGGGCAAGCCAGCACAATTTTCCTTCATTTTCCCCTCCCCACTTCCCGTCCTAGCCTGCTTATCTTATCAGGAGAAATGGATGGAAACGGGTCCCTCAGCCGGCGTGTCAGTCACATTCAGAGAAGCTGGGAAAGGCCCTTTTTGGTGGTATTTGGGGTGCCTTGGAGATGATGAGGTGGAAGCTGCTTTCCCTGGCAAGATGAGACAGGAAGGAAGGGTTTGGGTGGGTAAGGAGGGCAGACGAGGGAAGATAAAAGTTCTTTGGTGCCAGGTTGCTGCTAAGGTAAAGAAAAACACCAAGAAATCTTATCTTTCTGTTTTTGCCTAGTCCTGTCCCAGAAATGCCAGCTTCTTGTCAAAAGGGGCCTGGCCTGGGGTTTCCATACTCAGTCCCTCCTTGGCTTACCGAGACATCAGACTCGAGAGCTCAATTACTTCTTTTGTTCTGTTCAAATTCTAGCTTCTCTCCACTGTGGGCCTGGAAAAAACGTTCCCTTCCCCCACCCAGGCTCAGTAATACCCATGAACACGTACGACCTCTGCATCCCATCTTCTTGCTAATGCCCCAAGCTCCCATCTACTTCCTGTCCCTTCTCTCCTAATCCCATACCCAGCCCTCACTCCCTGCTTCCCCTTACCCCTCAGAAAAAAACGCCTCCTCCTCCTCCTCCTGTCCTTTCCAGGAAGCTGAGAACTGCCTAGGGCAGGGGTGGGCAAACTTTTTGACTCGAGGGCCACAATGGGTTCTTAAACTGGACCGGAGGGCCGGAACAAAAGCATGGATGGAGTGTTTGTGTGAACTAATATAAATTCAAAGTAAACATCATTACATAAAAGGGTACGGTCTTTTTTTTTTTTTTAGTTTTATTCATTTCAAACAGGCCGGATCCCTGCCGTAGTTTGCCCACGGCTGGCCTAGGGTGTTTAGTGCCCCTGGCAACTTGAAGAATTTCCTGCACCAGGTCTGGGGATTTCAATCCTCAAGTCCTACTCAGTATTTAAAATATAAACTGAGTCATAACCCAGTAATCAAGTCCTTATCTAGTTGTTGCAGGAGTGCCGTCTGGAGCATTTCCGCTGTTTTAGCCTTCTATGGGGCAGGCCTTCTCTTGGCCTAGGGACTCACACCTTTGCTGGGCATCTCGTTCTGCTGCAGCAATCAGGAGGGACCGCCGGCTCCAAGGGCAGAAACTAGTCCCCCTCTCGGGCTGAACAACTGGAGCTTCTCCCTCCTGTCCAGGGTGGGACTTGAAGGCCCTTCCGGGGAATTTGCCTTGTGGATACTCAGGAATTCTGACCGTTTCCTGGTGAGGTATAGGCCCAGGGCTAGACAGGGTGCTCCCCTTTGGATAGGGTTCTTGATGTAGACGTTGTGGATAAAATGGCTCAAAACCCGGGGTCCATTTCTGAAGGTGGACACAACCCAGAGACATCTTGAACTTCTAGTGCCAGAGGCCTTAGGGGCTCTCTCCACCCTGCAGCCTGGACTTGTGGCCCAGAGCTTGGGTGCAGTGATTGAGGTGCCATCGTCTTGTCACAGATCTGCATCAGCTGTCTGTCTGCCATACACTTTGTGGTCTCTCTTGGACCAGTCAGTCCAGAGACCTGAGAAGGCAAGAGATGAATTCTTCCAGGCACGTACCCATCTCTTCCCTTCGGCTTCTCCATAGATAGGGCCAGGTTTTCTCAGCCACAACCTGCCGTGGCAGGGGCAGCCCCAGGCTGAAAGTTAGCTTTTGCCCCCAGCCTACAGACTGGGCTGTCTCTTTAACTTAATCCTTTAGTGCCCTTTCTGGTGCGGGGGCCAGTCCCTAACTGATGGGGGTGTTGGCCTACTGGAGTCCCTGACCCTCAGCACTTTAGGAGATAGTGGGTCAACTGGGTGAAAGAGGGAGAAAGGGATGATGGGGAACAGTGGCCCTTAGGTTCTCCTAAGGAGGAGTAAAAACTTCTAGGTGGGGTGATGCCAAGTGTCTTTAAACTTGGGATCAGACTGGGGGAGCTGGAAGTTGGGGTATTCATTATAGGGAAAGCCCTCCAACAGTCCTAAGGCTCTTCTTCCCGATGGCGGGCTGAGGGAGGCAGCTTCTAGGACTCTCCCGCTCCCCCCTCACAGCCTACATCCACAACCCTGGGCTTAAGATCTTTCAGATCCACTCCCAGGAAAAGAAGATCTGGCAAAGCCTTAGCCAGGAGGAAGGTGGTAGCAGACAGACAGCTGGGGTTTCGAGAACACAAGAATGTGGGAATGAAGTTGGGGGGAAGACCAACCCTCCATATAGGCTACTCAGGGATGAATGCAGGTGTAGGGGGTGAAGGGCATCACTGGCAGTAACGAGGGCCTGACCCCGAGGAGGGACCCTCAGATATAACAGGAAACTAGACGTGGAGGGGCTCCCAGCCTACACGTGGCGGCGGCGGCGGCAGTCAGGAGGGAAGCACGGTGCCTTCGGGTTAAATCTTTAATGCACTGGCTGGCTGGGCAGTGGCGGCGGGTGTGCGGCGGGGGAGGGCGAGACCCGAGCGCTGGGGAACGGGGCCCAGGCCGCTCGACAGACAGCTCATC
>NW_005354465.1:7764-37287 GCF_000412655.1 Myotis brandtii | reverse complement strand
GCTAGCTTCTCCCCCGCAGAACCCGCCCCCACTCACTCCTCCTCCGCCTCCAGCGCCACCTCGTATCTCCTCAATCCCGACATGTCTCGGGCTCCGAACGTCTCCTGGGGGGCGGAATGATCGGATCTAGTCCTTCCCAGCCCCCGGCCCCCTCCTCGGTCATTCTCCGGATCCGTGTGACCTGCTCTCGGGGCACCTGCGGCGGGTGCCCCGGGGGAGGCTCAGCTGCACATCGGGGAGGGGTGGGGCTGAAGGTTTCGGAGGCGCGAGACGTTATGGAACTAGGAGGTCGGTCGCCGCAGGGGCCTGCGGCATTTAGGGGGTCAGGGCGGCGGGCTTTGCGGTCATGGGGTTGGGATATCTGGGGCCCCGGGTGAGGATTTTCGGGGGCTGGATCACCTGGAGGGGGGCTGAGGGGTCGGCGCAGCCTAAACTCCGCCCTCCCCGGCTCCACCCCGGAAACAGACCGTTACCGTGACGTCACAGGGACTCCACGCACCGGGGGCGGGGCTCCCTTTGCCCGGAAGGGGCGGGGCTAGAGAATTTCTTCAGAGGAGGCGGGGTCAAAGTGTCACTAGGAGGTGGAGGCATTTATTGCCAAGATGCGAGGCTCTGGACTCTCTATTTAATAGAGTCTATTATAAGGATGGAGTCAGATTTTGGAGTTCTACCCTGGGAGATGGAGACCTCAGAAATAGGCAGCAAGAAAAGAGCTTTGGGGAGGGGGATAAAAAGGGGGGTGGGTGGGAGATGTCTGTAATACTATCAACAATAAAAAATATATATATTAAAAAGAAAAAAAAAAGAAAAGAGCTTTGAGACGCTGTCCAGTGCTGTTTTCCTCAATTCCCTCTTCTCCTCTTAATCTCCTTGGCTTCTGCCCTGACGATGGCCTTTCTTGTCTGTCCTGTTCTACTCGTCTGACCCCAGGCTGAGGAGGAATAGGCCTCCAGAGAGGGCTCAGTCTAGACAGGCCAGGCTATGAAAATACTTCTCGGATGAGTGGCCTTGGCTTAATGGCCAGAGGGTCAAAGCCCTTCCTATCTGAGCTGAGACCTACGTTCCTGTGATTTTTGTTCCTACAGTCATTCAATCAACAAATATTTACTGAGTGCCTGTTACATGCAGGCACTGTGCTGGGTGTGGGGATACAACTGTAAAAAGGACAGGCACGGCCCTGGCTGGTGTGGCTCGGCTGGAGCGTTGTCCTGTACACCAAAAGGTGGCAGGTTTGATTCTCGGTCAGGGCGCATACCCAGGTCAGTGTGTGCAGGAGGCGACCGATCAATGTTTCTCACATCAATATTTCTTTTTCCCTTCCTCTCTCTAAAATAAATTTTGAAAAGAAGAAGAAGGAGGAGGAGGAGGAGGAGGAGGAGGAGGAGGAGGAGAAAGGCACAGTCTCCACCCTCCGAGGGCTTCTCATCTGGGTTGGAGATGGGGGGGGTGGTTTGAAATAGACAATCAGATAATTACAATAAATCTGGAAGACTGGCTAGGGTGCTGTGACAGAGCCCAGAAAGAGCAATTAGCCAAGTGTGGGAGGTTGAAAATAGCTGCCCCAGATGGTCTTTGGAGGAAGGACCGGAGCTTTGTGGCTGGACTGTAGGAGAGAGAGTGACTAGAAACGAGTGAAGTGAAAGTTCCCTCAGCCTGAAGTGTAGAGAATGGAAACATCTGCTCTCTCCCTGCATCCCACCCTTCCTCCCTCTCATACCTGTCTTGCCTTGCCTGGGCCACAGACAGGTGACAGATAGATCTGTGGGTGCCCGTTGGGCTTTACTGGAGCATTGCAGTCTGGTGTCGAGGGGAAGCTGTGCTCCAGTCATACCCTCACACACTCACACTCACACTCACACTCACACTCCAGGCCCTGCCCAGCTTTGTCAGGTCTGGTGCAGAGGAGCTGATGGTCTGGTTCACTCTTCTGATCCTTGGGTCCCCAGGGTGGCAGTGATTCACATCCCTTCCCTCGGTCATGGGGCTCCTTCTGGAGCTCTCACGGGCTAAATGCTGGGGCACTTGTTCTGGGGGAGGAAGGAGAGGCAAAGTTATGGGCTGGGGTCTTGGGCAGGAGCTCAGAGGGAGGAGGCAGGGCTGGAGAGGGCAGGCTTGCCTTGGCAGAGTTCTTCTGCAGTCTCTGGATGTGGTCCCCCCAGGGCTGGTCTGGGGGGGGGGGCATGCTCCAGCATGGTGAACTTGGAGTCAGAGGTCGGAGAGAATAGAGCAACTCTGGAACTCAGTTTCCTGGAAGGTCTGGGTGTGTAGGGTAGAAACTGAGGACCACACCAAGGAACCTGTTTCAGGGGCTTCCATGTGGGAAGAGGCTCAGCAAGGTGTGGAGGAGAAGCTGTGCTCCAGTCTTCCTCAAGGAGAAGAAAGGTAAGATGGTGATAAAAGGTGATTAGGAGAGGAGAGGAGGTTACTTTCCAGCCCCCACTCACAGGAGAATGGTTCCTGGCAGCCAGTCCTCAAGGAGGAGATAGCAACAAAAGACACCACCAATGTTCTCAGGAATTGGGTGTTGGTTCACCAAGAGACAGTGTCCTCAGGGTTGTGGCACACAGAACTGGGAGCGAGTGGGTATTAGTTTAGGGCTTGAGGGACTATAAGGTGGGGGAGCTCATAGCCCTGACTAATTCAGGATACCTGTGTCCAGTGCCATAGCTTTAGTGTTTCTCTCCCCTCCTCCTCCCAATGTACACTGTTCTCTTTTCCTCTGGAAATCAAGCTAGAGGAGACAGAGCCTCTAGTGAGAAGGACAGCTAGAGGCCCCTGGACCCATTCAGGCACTGACATGTACAGGAACACCTGGGGCACAGGCACATCTACATCACATAGGTACCCACACCACAGAAGCCCATGTATAGATTGTATAGGAATACACACGATGCACAGGTATACCATGGTACACAGAGACACACAGTCACAAGGGCACATCCATTTGGTACATGCGTACTCTCAGGTTCATGGACACACTTGGATCTGGGTGTTGACTTGAACTCACGGTCCCCTTCACAGACTCCCAGATCCCAGCTGTGCCCCTCATCTGACCATTTACCCTCTATCCTTTCCAAGGGAGACCTAGAAATCAGTATGCTGAGGAGAGGAGCGGTGCTGTGCAGGAGGCCCTGGGGGACAGCTAGAGATGGACAAATGTGCAGAATCTTTGGAAGCAATGAGTGTATGGGTTGCAAGAGTCTTTCTGCTTGTGTGGAGCCTGTGTAAGACTGTGAGGCTGGATGGGGGAGAGCGAGCAGAAGAATGATAGTGAGGGAGTCCATGATGGTCCTGTGACTGTGTGTGTGTGAGCCTGTGTGAGGCTGTAGATGTTGTCTATTTATGGCCCTCTGAAGCTTTCATTCTTTATGTCCAGGATTTTCTTCCCTTCTGTTATATGATACTAGAGGCCCAGTGCACAAATTCGTGCACAGGTGGGGTCCGGCTGGCCCGGCCCCAATTGGGGCGGATCAGGCCGGGCCTGTGGGAAGAGGAGACAGGGGGTTGGCCAGCTGGCCTGCCCTGATTGGGCGGATCAGGGCCAGGCTGGCTGTGGGAAGGAGCAGAGGGCAATTGGCTGGTGGGCCCTGCCCTTGTTTGGGGTGAGGGGGACCGATCAGGAGTCAGTGGGTGGGGGAGGGGCTGCGGGAGGTTGACCAGCTGGCTCCACCCCTGATGGGGCTGGTTCGCTGGCCGCAGTGGGCATCATAGTGACCTGTCGTTCTGGTTGTTACAGCATTCCGGTCATGGGCTTTTTATATATATAGATGGGATTTCACTGGCCTTTGTCCCTGGTTTCTGGGCAAGAGACTCTAAATCTTTGGAATTTTCCAAGTAATAGGAGTGTCTTTGTTATTTATGAGCCCCTTGGATTACACCTGAGTTTCTGCTAGGAGATGAGATGACTTAGGATGGGGGCTCATCACTGAAAGATCAACTATGTCCTTGGAGAATTGGGGCTTTGAGCCAGCCCAACCTCCAAAGAAGGGGCTGGAGATTGAGTTCAGCCATGTGGCTCAATGATGCCTATGTAATGAAATCTCAATAAAAACTCTGGACACCAAAGCTCATGGAACTTCCTGTTCAGTGAATGAAACAATGTGCTGGGAGGGTGATGTGCCCTTCATGTCTCTAAGAGGAGAGAGCATTTAAGGTTCTCTCACAATTCGCCCTGTACGTCTTTTCATTTGGCTGTTTTTAAAAAATATATTTTTATTGATTTCAGAGAGGAAGGGAGAGGGAGAGAGAGATAGAAACATCAATAATGAGAGAGAATCATTGATTGGCTGCCTCCTGCATGCTGCACACTGGGGATCTGAGCCCACAACCCAGGCATGTGCCCTGACAGGAATCCAACTGTAACCTTCTGGTTTATAGGTTGACGCTCAATCACTGAGCCACGCTGGCTGGGTTCTAGCCACCTTTTTCTTAAGTCCACCACTCAGGACATTGCCCTGTTTCTCAGATGGCTTTTCAACCTATTTCTCCCAAACAAATACTCCTTTCTAGGAGAAAAGATTGTGTCCATGTGTGAGTGTGTGTCTGTGTGCCCATGTCTGTGTGTAATTGTGTCGGTGTGTCTGTCTATGTCCTTGTATCTATATTGTGATAATGTATACAGGTAACTATCTGTGCTGTGTCCTTGATGTATGTAAATGATTGTGTGATTATCTGATTGTGTGTACAGACAGGTAGGCGAATTAAGGTGTTGGCCTCGCCAGGGTCTGAAATGACACGTGTGTGTGTGTGTGTGTGTGCGCGCGCGCTAGCTGTTTGTTCAATCCATCACTCTGTGGCTCTCAACCTCATAGGGCCTGCAGGGGGCGTCCAGTGCAAAGGGAAAAGAGGATGTGAGACTCCTGGGCTGTGGAAGCGGGGCTCTGGCCTGAGGAATCTGAGTTGTCTTGTTCCAGAAGTGAGCTGGAAATGAGTAAGAAAACAGATGAATCAGCTCTTGAAAGTCCCTGACCCTGGGAAGAGGTCTGCTTCTTTTTATCCCAAACTTCTGTCTACCAGAGGTTCCTGGCCACCCAAGCCAGAGTGTGGGTAGAACATTGCACAGGACTTCAGAGGTGACTGGACATCGGAATGGGGGAACTCTTGAGCAATAGTCCACCCCGCCCCCTTCCCCACCTACCCCCTGGAGCTTGAAGTAAAATCACTGCCAGGGTTTCCTGAACAAATCCCTCTACTTCCTGCAATTTGGGCCACTCTGGATCCCAGGGTTCCTGGGTTTGGACTGATCTCGCTTGGGAGAAGTGCAGGAAACAAGGGTCCTTGAACCCAACGCAGTAGGTGACCTATGTGGCTGGACATGAGGAGCCCTGGGGACTCAGAGGGAAGGTAGAGAAGGCTTCATGGAGGAGGGAGCTCCGCAGAGCCTTGAAGATGGGTGAGGCAGGAGGGAGGACATTCCAGGTAGAATGAACAGGAAGCAAAGGCTCAGAGGAAGGACAGGGGTTTGTGACTGTTCCCAGAGTGGGTGAGGCAGGGGAAGGGTAATTGGTGAAAGAAGCTCTGTGTATGGGGGTAATCCCTGGGGTACTTGGGGTACTTCCTGATGATGCCAGGCCCAGTGGTCAAAGTTAATGGAAGACTCCGGTAACCTTAATCAGGCAGGACCATTAGGAGCTTCACGTCCTTTGAGTGTGAAGGTTTGGGTTCCTTAGCAGCATAGAATGTCAACCAGCTGAAGTGCCAGTTGGGGGTGAAGGGAATGAGTTATAGAGAAAGTACGGTAAACAGAATTCTGAGTTCCCTGCCCCCCTGGTATGCATGCCCTGTATAATCTTGCTTTGAGGGGATTTTTTTCGGACATTTGACCTTTGAATATGATGGGATTAGATGATTACATATGGCAAAATGAAGGGATTTTGCAGGTGTAATTAAGGTCTCTAATCCGTTGACTTTCAGTTCGTCAGAAGGGAGATTGCCCTGGGTGGGCCTGACCTAATCAGGTGAACCCTTGTAAAGTGTCTAGAGATAAGAAGTAAGAAGCAGCAGCAGATGCTCTTATTTGGCCTTGAAGAAGCAACTGCCATGCTGTGGAGAGGGCCATGCAGCCGGCAGTGGCAGGCAGCTCTAGGCACTCAAGGCCTCAGTCTTACAACCACAACTGCCAGCACCCAGTGAGGTGGGAAGAGGATTCTGAGCCTGAGATGAGACTGCAGCCCTGGCCGATATCTGGATATCTGAGTTCAGCCTGGCGAGACCCTGAACAGAGGACCCAGTCAACAAGTACTTGAACTCTTGACCCACGGAAACAATGAGATGATAAATGTGGATTGTTTGAAGCTGCTAAGTTTGTGGCAATTTGTTACACAGCAATGGAAAACTAATATAAAAACAAAGGAATGAATGCTAATTAAGTCCCAGGACCAGTTTCAGAACTGTTGACTATAGCTTTTATTCCTACTTCCTTCCAGGTTGTGAAATGTCACTATTTCTTTAACTGACTCCCTTTTTCTGTCATCCTCCTTTATTCCATCCTTCAATCTGGGTTGTTGTGGTAAGAGTACTTCCGCTCATCAAGACTGTTGTTTATTTTTCCTGGCAGTCGCCCGCTTGAAGTTAGGCATGGCTGCGTGACCTACTTTGACCAATCAACTGTGTGCAGAAATGGCCTGTGTCATTTGTGGATAGAAGCATTTAAACCAGGGTTCTCCTTGCCGTTTTACCTGGCTGGGATGATCATGGAAACATTTGTGGAGAAGAAGGAGCACGCCAAAAGATCCGGGTGGCCTGGAATGTTGAACCACCACATGGAATACAGCTGCACTAAAGACCCGCCTAGACCCACAGCAGGCTTGGTAAGCATGGGGAATAGAATTTTGTTGTGTTAAACCACTCAGACTTGGGTGTCATTTATTACTGCAGCATAACTCAGTCTATCCTGACCAATCAGGTGTGTTGGTGGTGGTTTTCAGGTATTGTCGAATAGAGAGATGAGATTACAGCAAAACTAGAAAAGGATTGGATGTCAGCCTGAGATCTTGGATTTAGCCCCATAATTCATAAATTGAAGCCCGAACCTTCAATGTGACTGTATCTAGAGATAGGCTTTTAAGGAAGTAATTTAGGTTAAGCAAGGTCATAACGGTAGGGTCCCAATCTGATAGGACTGTAGCCTTAAAAGAATAGGAAGAGAGAGGACACAGTGAGGTCACAGTGAGAAGGCAGCCATCTACATGCCAGGAAGAGGGCTCTCACCAGGCATCTGGATCTTGAACTTCTAACCTCCACAACTGTGAGATGTGTAGTGTTTTCACCACATCCCGCGTGGTTCAGGGTTCAGGATCTAGAGGAGGGGCCGCACACAAATGAAAGAGACAAGACAAGAGATAATTTGGAAATATTGGGGGGCCAGGCGGGCAAGTCCAACTCAAGGGGAAGGACTTCCACTGGTGCTCAGGCCTCGCCAACCTTTTATTGGTTTGGGATACACTCATAGCCCTTAGGCAGGCAATTTCCAGTAACAGGCAGACATCAGCAAGGATTTACATAATAATAAATGGGGAAGTTGCTTCAGCTACCATTGTCTGGACTAACAGTGGGTGCACAGCCCTGACCATTGCCAGAGCTCGAGGGTCACCAGCCTTCCGGGTTCCTTGTCCACATCTCTCTGCTAGTGAAGACAATGGATGGCTTCCTGCAGTGAGAAAATAAAATTTCTGTTGTTTAAACAACACAAATTGTTGTTTTGTATTTTATTATGGCAACTTAGACTGACTGAGGCAGATATTTGTTAGGTGATATCCTTAAATTTTTAAGGAGTCTAGGATTTGGGAAGAAGGATGTATGTTGATGTAGGATAGCCATAGGGTGGACTATAGAGATTTTTTTTTTCACTGCTCACAAACTTAACCCCTTTCTACGGTTTGAGGAATTTTCTATTATATGAGTTTTAGTTACTTTCCAACATAGAACCCCCTAAGGGTCACATACTAATTTTCCTAGCTTCCTTTCCAGCTAGGATTCAAACACATGACTTAGGCTTATCCAATCAGAAGCACCTTTCAAGGACTGTGAATAGGAAGCTAGTAGTGATGCAAAGGAGCAGGGTTAGTAGAACATCCATTTTCGTGGCGGTAGGAGTGGTGGCAGAAGTGATGTCTGTTTTTTATGGGCAGTTGAGCTGTGATTCTAGAAGTGGAAGCTGGCAGGCTGAATCACCCAATATTTGAAGGGCTTGTGACAACAGTACAAGTGGAGGCCCACATAGCATATACCTAAATATTTAAAAGTTATACATCAAGCTGACAGAGTGTCAAAGAAAATGTCTCTCTTACTACCTTGAAAAATATACTTTCAAAACAACTTGAAGACCGGGTTCAAATTTAGAATTCTTGGAATCCTTGGAGTTCCTTGACGGAGAGATGTGGCAAGGGGAGATCCAAGCTCCAGTCCCAACTTGTCCACCCACTTCCTTCTCTTACTACCCTCGGTTCCAATTGCACCATGAAGGGCCTCATATACCTGATGCAGACACTCCAGCCCCATACATACAAGTTCCTTTCATGTTACCTGGCAGTAGCTACCTCTTGGTCATTCTCTGGACCTAGTAGTGTACACAACATTGACATAATCTATCATAGGAAGGACAGATCTAAGGAAGAGGTCTGCATGGATTCTTGAAGTTGCTTGGGGCCTTTTGGGCAGGGAATTCTCCAGTTTCCAGTTTCTGAAATGTGGTCTAGAAGGAGAAGCACTAGCTCCAGGTGAGCATGCCCCCTTAACCCTGCGTACTGTGTATGCCACGTCCAGAGATATGACTGGAAGAGGGACAGAACAGGGTCCTCTAAAACATGGACTGGGGCCTCCGTTATCTGGATCTTAGGGTGGTACTGGCATTTGGCATCCCCTTTGTGCTACCATGCTGTCCTTGGGGGCTGTCTGGACCGTCCTGGCTCTACTGCATGCTTTGCGTGTGGTTCTGGCTGCCTAGGCCCCCTTATTCTTTCATTTTCTGTACCTTCAGGGTCTTTTTAATAACTTGCTTTTCTGTTTAAATCACCTAATGAGTTTCAGTGGCTTGCAAGTAAGAATCCTGACTGATACATTTACTTGCCCTTTTTTGGGTGGAGGTAACTCTATATCATGGCAGCTCTGAGATGGCTGAGGGCCCCACACTAACAGACACTCTGATACTTAAGGCTGCCATGCCAGGAGGCGCCATTTACACAGGCTCCAGGGAAAACGGTGTCCCTGGAGTATGCAATGATGCTGTCCTGCCTGGCAGGCATGGGTGTTCCTGACAGTGCCAGAATTTCCCAGGAGGAATGGTGGCCTGAGAGTAATGGGGGGACCTTGACATTCATGGAGGTCCTGTCAGCAATGGGGATACCAATAGGTATTGGTATGTCCTGTCAGGGTTCCTGAATTGATGGAGGGTTTGAGGGTTGTGCCCTTGTGGGAAGGAGTGGCTTCCTTTTGGGGGAGGAGCCTTGAAATGATGGTCTGATAGGCATGGAATCAGCAAGGTGATTGGGGTTTTGATAGTGTTGGGTTCAGATTTCCAGGGACTACAGTTCTGATATCCAGAGCCCTGGGGGTTAAAGCCATCCCACTTTGGTGGGTTGGAGCCCAGGGCAGCTCATATTTTCTGCCCCTCCACGCCCCCTATGGGAGCCATGGGTCCTAGGAACAGAAGCAGGGCTGGATGTCTGACTCCCTCATCTACTCTGATCTTCAGAGTTTCTGCCCTAACCTTTGTCATTCTCCCCTCTCCTGCCTATTCCTGACCCCTCAGGAGATAGAAGTGGTCCTCGAAAGTGGGTCCTTTAGGAGTCTAATCCCACTCCTGAGGATGTGAACACATGACTTAGACTTGTCCAATCAGAAGCACCTTTCAAGGGACTACAGATTTCTAGGGACTAGGGTTCTGATATCCAGAGCATCAGTTAGATGCTTTGCTCTGCAGAGGTCCAACCAGGCTAGCTCAGAGAGCGCCCCCGCCCCAGCCCTCCACGAGGCCTGACCCTTTCAGGAGCCTTGCCCACAGGCCCCTTAGTCCTGCCCCTACTCCTACCTTCCGGATCCCAACCCTGCCCTGTCCCTTCATTCCCATTTTTATTGCAACATCACCTGGCCCCTGTTATTCCCTGAGAATGGAGGTAAGAAGGTGGGCATAGTTGTAGCCTGATCCCCTCTCCACTGTCCAACTTGGGGAAACTGAGGCCTGGGCAGGCCTCGAGAAACTGTGCCTACTTCCTCTGGAGACTCTGGGGAAACCAGTTCCACTTCTGCTGGAGAGGCCCAGGAGGCTGGAGGCCCTCCAGGGGGCATCTCTGTGTCTGGCTCAAGCACTGGGATCCTGCCTGAGGCCTTCAGCTTCTCTCCTTGTTTTTCCCCAACTCTTCCTAGCAGGTCAAGCCTTTCCACCCCAACTGGATATCCCAGACCCCAGCCCTCTTCCCAAGTGCTACCCATCAGACCAACTTGGGCTGCTATCTCAGCTTTGCCACTCTACCTCTCCATTGCCTCAGCTTCCTCAGACATAGAATGGGACCAGTGATCCCCAACTTATAGGGTTTAAGGATGCAATATGTCATACACATAAAGGACGCAGCTTGGAGGCTGACACATGGTCAGGACCTCAAAATAACGGCTTTTCCTCTTTCCTGAGGGCCGCTTCCTCAGACCTGGGCCTGCTGTATTGCTCCCCATTTTTACTTAGGAGATGGGTCAACTAAGAGAGGCAGTATATGTAGTACAGATTCTGAAGCCAAACTACCCAGCGAGGACCCTCAGCTCTGCCGCTTTACCAGCGGTCCAGCCTGGGTAAGTTACATGCGAATGTCAGGAGCACAGAAAGCAGTGCCCGGCGCCTGTTAAGCACTTAGTGGTGAATTAACTGGTACTACAGAGCCATCTCCTTCCACGGGCGCGAAGTCTTAGGGGCCAGCGAGGCAGTTCTCTCATCAGAGAGGTGCCTGCTTAATTGTACAGAGGGGCTCTTGAAGGAAACTCCCTACTTGGGAGTCCTGCCCCTTTGTGAGACTAATTCCAAAGTTTTCTAGCTGTTTCTGAGTTTCCCGGAGGCCAGGGAAGGGGGGCACAAGGGTGGGGGTTTACCAAGAAGTTGACATGAGATGATGAAAGTATGATCAAAACTGCATGGGGCTGGCTCTGACCAAACACCCACAGCACCACTGTTTTGAAAACTGGATGTGCTCCAGGTGGGAGTGGGAGGGGCATCGTGGGAAAGAGCCATGCTCAATTTCATTTTTTATTACTCAGATATTTACTGGGGCTTGTTCTGTGCCAGCCCCTGTGCAGAGCAATGCTGGAAATGGAGATGGACAGGCCCAATCCCTTCCACTGGGAACTCTATCAATAGACAGGACAGGGACTGTCAACAATAAATTAAAAAAAAACAACAACACAGGACGGGGAGCTTTTTGTCCACCTATGAAGCTGGCAGCTCCCTGAGCAGGGTTGTCAGGTCCCTTTAGGAAGATGCTGGCTGTTGGGTAGAGAAGTATCACTCGGCTGCTGGCCTTAAACCTGTAGCAGGTACCATGTGAAAGGTTTTCTTAAACCCACAGTCGCCAACCTTTCGGACCTCACAGACCACCAGTGGTCCGTGGACCACTGGTTGGCGACCCACTGCTCTAGAGAGGAAGGTATCTACTTATAGGCAGGTGGCAAGATCCCCATATCCTGGATGGGGAGCTAGGAGTCCCCACCACCCCTTAGCTGGCCGGCAGCTTCATCATTGTCAGGGAGGCAGGTTGGCTTCTGGCCCCCCCAGAACTCAGGATAAAGAGATGCCACAGCCCTGGCCAGTGTGGCCCAGTTGGTTGAGCATCATCCCATGTCCTGAAAGGTCGCAGGTTTGATTCTGGTTGGGACACATGCTTGGTTGCCTGAAGGAGGCAGCTGATCAGTTTCTCTCTCATTAATGTTCCTCTCTTATCAATGTTTCTCTTTTTCTCCCTCTCCCTTACCCTCTTTCTCTAAAACAAACAAACAAACAAAAACAAACCCACAAAACAATAAAAACATATCGGGGGGGAAAAAAAAGACGCCACACTTATCAGTGAATTATGGTGAAACAGAGAGCAGGTGTTGATCAGATGAAGTCACAGAACTGAGAATGTTTGAGTGAGTCAGGACAAGTTCCAAATTGCTGGGCTAAGCTCTCATGTTTCTGGTGGGAGATAAGAAGACAAACCCAGTGCCCAGGAAAGATTGATGGCTGGGCAGGAGAAAAAAAGGAAGGGAGCAAGCCAGGAGGAAAGGCAGTGGGTGGAGAAAAGGTGGAGAGGGCTGCATGCCTACTCTCTGTGGGACTTTGGTGTCTGCCCCCAGGTTTCCTCTAAGTTCTTCATTTGCTTGCTAGCTCCTGGATTATCTCCCTTCCTGAGTCTCAGAGGGATTCCCTGTGGCCCCAGGAGGTGGCGACATTTATGAACATGTGTGACTTTGGGGAAGCCCATATGAACCACAGGGGGACCCAGAGATTCATGAGTCAAGTCTTTGGAGGGACTAAAATATTAAGCCACCCCCCCCCCCCCCCGCCCCACCACACACACCTGACAGATGGGGGAACTAAGGCTTTGAGGGGGCGTGAGTAAGGAAAAATCTTGCCTAGAATTGAACAGTGAGGGGCGGAAAAAGGATTGTGGGATTGATGGCTGAGCACCGAGCTCAAGGCCTATTCCTGTAACACCCAGTGGCAGTGGCAGGGAAGTAGTGTCCAGGGACTCTGTCCTGGTAGCATCTTCCTCAGGCCTCCCTTCCTCCCCTCCCCTACTCTATCTGCGTGTTCTCCTGAGGGTCCGGAGGGACAGTCTGTGTCTGCCTTTGTGGTAAGCTGGCCTCTGTGTGGCTTCACTGAGAACTGAGAAGGAGTTGAGGCAATGTGCCCCCCTCACACCTATGTTTGTCCTCTGCCTGCTGAGGTGCAGGGCATAGAATCCAAATGCTATTCACAGCTGGGACCTTTGAATTCCATGGCTGGCTGACTTGATGGATGGTTTAATGGATGGATGTGTGGATCGGGGGGAGGATGGATGGAGGTCTAATGGATGCAGGGACATTAGGTGGATGGATGCATGGATGCATGAACGGATGGGTAATTTCCCCCAGGCAGCAGAGCCAAACTTCCCAGCCATAACAGTGTTCTTGAAAAATCCCCATTTCTTCCACTCCTTGTAACTTTAAGACCTGAGAAATCCGAGGTTTTAAACACCTGCTTCTGGGAGCAGAGGGGGGAAGAAGCTGTCATGCTCTCAGCTCAGCGAGGCAGGGCTGGTGTAGAGAGGGGCTCTAGGGTCAAGCCTCAGGCTGACCTGTGGCAGGGCCACAAACAAGTCTCAGCCTGGAGGGCAGAGCTCTCCTAGCATAATTAAGCCTGACCTTGTAGCCCTCCCTAATTCCTTCCTAAGTAGCTAATGGGCTGTGGGAGGTGCAGCAAGTGTTGCCAAAACATGAACATTTGTATACATGTTAATCTACCCTTGTATTAATCAGACTATAAAATAAAGCATCGGTTTGCAGGCTGGGTCTTTTGTGTCCTCATCCAGGCTCAGGAGATCCACCGTGCCCCAGCTGTATTCTCTTGTCTGTCTTTTCTTCAATCCTTCAACGACCCTCCTCAGGTTCACCCTTGGCCGTGCTGGCGCAGCACAGGCTGGCACAGCCCTCTCACTGTTTCTCCCCTTCCCAGGCTGCCCAGGCCTGTGCAGGCCTAGTTTTGTTACCAGATGAGTTATATCTGGTAAAATGTTGGCCACTCTTGCCAGGTGAGGATGTGTAGTCTGGCATTCCAGCTGCCATTCGACCCCAGCAGCACAGATTTACTGCTCCCAGCTGGACCTCAGAGGCCATGGTTGGGAGGCCAGCCAGCTGCCCCAGAGGATTTCCCACACACAAGAGGTTTACTCCCCCTAGAGCTGCCCTAGGATGCTCTGAGAGTTCTAGGACTTTCGTCTCCCAGAGCGGAGATTCCTCCCCTGTGGACACCCTGGTCTCATTGTTGCCCCAGCCCTGGAGCTCATATGGGCTTCAGGGGTTGGTGAGCTTCCTTCAGACAGAACCTCTCTGGCTTCCCTGGCTGCTCCTCCTTCTCTCCCATCTCTCACTCCTGGCTCCCAGTTTTGTCTGTCAGTACCCTGAGAAGTATGACCCCAGATGGCGCTGGCCCTGGCCCAGACTGTCTGGATGAGAGAGGAGAGCTGGCCTGGAGGTTAGAGTCTACATGGACAGATGAACCCTCACACCTGGCTGTCAAGCCTTTTCCACATATTTATTCATTTTCTAGAAAAATATTTGAATAACTACTTTGTGCCAGGCAGCGTGCTGAGCTCCAGGGAGACAGTGGGAACCAAATAGACAAAATCCCTGTCCAGGAAGGCTGACAAACTAGTCATTATAACTCAGTGTGATGGGTGCTATAGGGAGAGAGGGATAAGGGTCCCTGGGAGCTTGGGAGAGAGGGAGGCTATCTAACCCCAGCCCGGGGTCAGAAATGCTTCCCGGAGGAGGAGTCTTCCAGACCCAGATGGGAAGTTCTCCGAGCAGGAGAGAGAAGAGCGTTCCAAACAAAAGGAATCGCATGGGAGATGCGTACTTCCCCAGGCAGGAGAGCTGGGTCCCGGTCTCTCCTCTAGCCATGAGAGCAAGTTCCTGACAACTCCCTTTCCCCAGTGACACCTGATCCATGAGCCACCTGGGTGCTGGAACAGCTTTGGGGAGCTGAGGCTGGGAGGTGTGAGAGAGTTTGGCTTGTTCAGGGAACTGACACAGGTTTAGTGTCACTGAACCATGGAGTGTCACAGGCTTTTGAGGAGACAGGCGGTGGAGCCCTGGTTGTGGCAGCTTATCCTGAGAATACAGGGTATTAGGTGGAGGTTGATGAGAAGGTTGCTCAGGTTGCAGAGTGGAAAGTAGATCCTGCCAAGCGAGCCAGTCAGAGAAAGACAAATGTCACATGATTTCACTCACATGTGGAATCTAAGGAACAAAATGAACTGATGAACAGAGTGGACCCAGAGGCATGGAAGCAGGGAACAGAGTGCGGAAGCTCGGAGGGAAGGCGGGGCAGGGCGGGTGGTGGGAGACAATCAACCTAAGACCTTGTGTGCATGTATGCATGGCCCATGGACACAGACAATGGAGTGGCAAGCCCCTGGGGTTGGGGGGGTGGTGATGAGGGTGGACTGGAGGGTGTCAATGGGGGGAAAAAGGGACATATATAGTACTTTCAACAATAAAGAATTATTTATTTAAAAAAAAAGAAAGAAAGAAAATAGATCCTGCCATTCCATCTCCCCCTTCCTACCCTGGTCATCGTGGACAAACAGCAAACAGACGAATCTGTGGGTACCAGTGGGCTTTATTGGAAGCATTGCAGTCTGGGTATGGAGGAACTGTGCTCCTGCCACTCACCTTCTCACACTCACACTCACACCCTCACACTCACAGACACTCCAGGCCCTGCCCAGCGTTGTCAGGTCTGGTGCAGAGGAGCTGATGGTCTGGTTCTCTCTTCTGGTCCTTGGGTCCCCAGGGTGGCAGTGGTTCACATCCCTTCACTCAGACACAGGGCTCCCTTGGAGGCTGTCAGGGGCTAACTGCTGTGGCGCTTGTTCTGGGGGAGGAAGGAGAGGGAAGGTGTTGGGCTGGGGTCTTGGGCAGGGGCTCAGAGGGAGGAGGCCGGCTGGGAGGGCTGGCTTGCCTTGGCAGCTTTCTTCTGCAGTCTCCGGATGATGCGGTCCACCCAGGGCTGGTCTGGCGGTGCGCAAAGCTTGCGACCTTTCCTTGTGGTGAACCTGGAGTCAGAGGTCAGAGGTCAGAGAGAATGGAGCCCTGGAACCCAGCTTCCTGGCAGGCCCAGGTGTGAGGGGCAGAGGCTGAGGACCACATCCCAAAAGTGTTTCAGGGGCTTCCTTGAAGGGGTTGCGCTTGGCGAGAAGAAGAGAGAGAAGGAGGTGGGGGTAGAGTGGGAGGTGAGGCATGGTGCGCTCCTCTCCACAACTCACACAACGGCAGGCACTCTGCAGCCATCCTGGATGTGGAGGTATCGAAAGGCTCGCACAATATTCCCAGGAATAGGGTGCAGGGCCACAGACAGGCAGCAGTCTTCTGCGTCGTTGGCACCACCTTGAGCTGGGTGGCCATAGGCCAAAGAAGGTAGCGTTAGAGCAGAGGGACCCCGAGGAGGGAGGCCACAGCCCTCACTGGGATTCAGGACAGCTGTGTATATATTTAGCAACCCTCTTGGTTGCTAAATATATTGAAATACTTCTAAGCTGTTTGGTAAACAACTACTGTGTGGAGCCCCAAAAATGCCTTACTGCTGCCCCATCACCCCAATCTCTCTCAGGGCTTCTTGACTTTCCCACAAATGAAGAGCTAATGTTGGTCAAAGCATTGAATTGATGGGGAAGGGGTGGTTGTGGGTAAAAGGCTGGGTTAGAGGACTTACGAATTGTTAAATATTTTGACTATTAGTTCTGCCTCAATGGCTCTCATTCTCCCCACCTTAAGCAAATATATATATACATACACACACACACACACACACACACACACACACATATATATATCTCCTTCTGCCTGGGATACTGAGGCAGCAGGAAATAGAGCCTGCAGAGACAAGGGCAGCCAGAGGCCCTCAGATACATCAAGAGACAGACACACGTTGGAATTCAGGAGCCCAGATATACGCACACTCACAGGCATACACACAGGGCATCCAGCGTCACTGAACCAGGCAGACCTAATTCTCAGTGTCGGCATGCCCAGCACCAAGCAGTCTGAGGGCTAGATGTCCCCTCTCCCCTGCCCTCCCCCCCAGCCTCCCCTCAGCCTTACCAGGGGAGGTCCACAGGACCAGCAGGCTGATGGCCAGTAGTGCGGCTGCATGGGATGCCATGGAGGGTGAACAAAGGCTGACTGACAGCGAGAGTGTGCGTGTGAGTGAGTTTCTGAGCTCCTGCAGGAGGCTGCGTGAGGCTGAGATGGGCTGGGAGTTGAAATGTGGAGTGTGCAGGCGTCTGGAAATGTGAGTGTGGAAGGCTGTGTGAGGTTGCGCCTGCCTCCTATTTATGGACAGAAGAACTTTCACTATATCTCGTCAAAAATTCCCCTCCAAAATTCATTCTGTGGATTCCCCCTTCCCCCCCTCAGCTCCACCTCTTTCTGGGAATATGACCCTTCTTTCCCTCCCTCTCCCCCCGCCCCCTCAGCAGCCTTGGCTTTAGCTCTGAGAATCTAAGCAGTCTAGCCAGAATGTGACCTTGTACTAGCTCCTTTGAGAGAGCCTGCACTATCTTCTCATTGGTGGCATTTGCATTATCAACCACAGAGCTGGCCTTCAGGGGTGGTGGTCAGGATTGGGGGCCACAGTGAGGAGTTGTGCCCCCTTCCCTAGGTCATTTTTGTTGTTGTCGTTAAGCCTCACTTGAGGATATTTTTCCCATTGATTTTTCAGAAAGTGGAAGGGAGGGGGGATAGGGAGAGAGAGCAGGAGAAGGAGAGGCGGGGAGAGAGGGGAGAAATTGAGGAGAGGAGAGTGGGGGAGAGAGAAATATCAGTGTGAGAGAGACACATTGATTGGTTGCCTCCTGCCCATGCCCCAATGAGGGTGGGGATGGAACCTGAAACCCAGGTACGTGCCCTTGACAGGGAATGGAACCAGAGACCCTTTGGTGCACAACTGATGCTCTAACCCCTTCCCTAGGTTTATCCCTCATCCTCATTCTGTTCTTTGTGGTTCTTCTCTCTGGTGCAGGTGGAAAAGAAGGCTTCCTGGTGCCCTCAGCACAAGCATGGAGCCTGGGGTAGCCCCCAAATTATCACAGTGCCTGCCCATCCATCATGTGGGAACTAGGCCCTCCCTTGAGACAAGCAGAGCTGAAAGGGTATGTTCCTTGGAAGGAGGCCCAGCACCCGCATCCCACATGTCAGACCTCTGGGATTCAACTTCTTGGCTCAGTGAACTCTGCCCCTTTCTCTATTGATCCATTTCACATGTCCAACACCTGGGTCAATGCAACAGCTGGAGGGAGCCTGGCCCGGAATAGCCCCCTTCATTTTTCCCCTCCTCTCGATCCTGGGAACCAAGAGGGGATTTCTAAGGAGAGGGGCTAGCCAGCTCATATTCAGACAAATTTCCAAATTTCAAGGAATTGACAGATGGGGAAGGGGACAAGTGATTTCCCATCCTTACAAGAAAGACTAGAGATAGGCCAGGAGAGAAGGCCTCGAGAGAGAAATTAATATGTGGGATACCCATTCAATCAGCTCACCTAAGCTCTGGACCCTCTTCTGGATGGGGTGGTGATTCCCTCATAAGTTTTTAACTTATCTTTCTTTCCATCATTAATAATAATAATAGCAATAATAATAGTAGCAGTATTAGCATTTGTGTTTGTTTACTATTTTCTAGTCAATATAGTAATATAGTCCGTATTAAGGACTTTACCAATATTGTCTTGCTTAGCTTTCCCAAGAAAACTATAAAGTAATTTTTATTATTATCATATTATTATCTCTGTTTTACACATAAGGGAAATGAGACTTAGAGTACTAGGTCACACAGCAAACAAGTGCCTTGAATCTAGGTGTATTTTGCTGTAAAATTTACACTCTTCTACTGTCCTATACTGCCTGCCTACCACCTGTCTGTTGATCATAGATGAGTACAGAGGAGTTAGACTCCACAGAGAGCACACCTGGGTTGGGATTCAGATCCTACCACTTGCTACCTGTGTGACCATGTGTGAATGATCCAGTTTTTGTATCTTAGTGTCCTTACCTGTAAAGCAGGAATGGTAATAGACCTACTTCTTGAAATTAAATTAGGTAATCTGAGTAAAGGACTTAGTTTAGGCTGGCATGTAACAAGCATTCATTAAATATTAACCATTATTATAATGTGTCCTTTTATGGAAATACTAGAGGCCCGGTGCACGAAATTCGTGCACTGGGGGGAGGGGTTGTCCCTCAGCCCAGCCTGCACCCTCTCCAATCTGGGACCCCTCGGGGGATGTCCGACTGCCAGAAATCCCCACAGGGATTGGGTCTAAACCAGCAGTTGGACATCTCTCTCACAATCCAGGACTGCTGGCTCCCAACCGCTTGCCTGCCTGCTTGATCACCCCCTAACCACTCCCCTGTCAGCCTGATCGATGCCTAACTGCTCCCCTGCTGGCCCGATCGCCCCCAACTGCCCTCCCCTGCCGGCCATCTTGTGACCACATGGGGTGGCCATCTTGTGTGAGAGTGTAACAGTCAATTTGCATATTACCTCTTTATTCTATAGGATTTGCAATTCTTATGCATGTCACTTCACTTTCTTGCCTTATTACCTTAGACCAGTGGTCGGCAAACTCATTAGTCAACAGAGCCAAATATCAACAGTACAACGATTGAAATTTCTTTTGAGAGCCAAATTTTTTCAAGTTAAACTATATAGGTAGGTACATTGTTATTAACTTAATTCGGGTACTCCTAAGGCTTAGGAAGAGCCACACTCAAGGGGCCAAAGAGCCACATGTGGCTCATGAGCCGCAATTTGCCGACCACGGGTTTAGGAGATCCCGAAATGCGTCTGCCACCAGAACTATGATTCCCAGAATCCCTGGTGCTCCCCACACTCTTGGTTTTCACTTCTGGTCCAGGAGCTGCAGAAACCAAAAGGACTGGGAACTTCAGGTGCTGACAGGACCAGACACTCTGCTGGCCACAGAGAGCTGTCTCACCAATGGCTGATTCTGGCTGATTCTGTCACAGCAGCAGCAGCACCTGGGGACTTATTAGAAATGCAAATTCTCAGGTCCTACTCCAGACCTACTGGAGTAATCTGCATTTTAACACACCCTCCAGGGACTCTTATCTGTGCTGAACTGTGAGAAGCACTGATTGACCATTACAGATACTTTGGGGCTGCCTCTTCTGCATTGGTCTGTCTCTAAGGCTCCTGAAACGCTGTTCCTTCCTCTTACTCCTTCAGGCCTTAGTATGGTAATAATTTCCCGGTATTTGTTAAACCCTGAGTGTTTCACCATCCCCCGTTGGTTCCTTAATCCTGACCCCCCACCTCTTAAGTAGTTTCTTTATTAAAATCTTTCTGGTTAAACTTTTAGAGTGTGTCATCTGTTTTGTGCAAGGATCCTGACAGATACAAATGTACCAGAAGAGATCCCAGGAAATAGACTCCCAAAATGGGATCCTAGGATTGGGTTGTTCATATGTTTGATGAGCACACAGATAAGTTCTTTGCATAGAACAAGAGGGCACTAATAATCTGGAGCACGAGAAGCATCACAATCACTCACCAGTGGTTCTGAACCTTCTGGCCCTTTAAATACAGTTCCTCATGTTGTGACCCAACCATAAAATTATTTTCGTTGCTACTTCATAACTGTAATGTTGCTACTGTTATGAATCGTAATGTTGAGAACCGCTGACTTAGACTATCATCAGTGATAGTCTAGGGTGGAATGCTGGTGGAGGGAAAGGCATTATGAGATAAAACGCCGAGGCACTTGACCACTATGGTCACAAATGGTGATTACATATATTGTTGGGTAGGCAGCCTGTTTTTTTTTTCTTTTCTTTTTTTTCAGAGAAGAGTGATTTTTTAAAAATTGATTTCAGAGAGGAAGGGAGAGGGAGAGAGGCATAGAAACATCAATGATGAGAGAGAATCACTGATTGGCTGCCTCCTGTGCACTCCCCACTGGGGATAGAGCCTGCAACCCTGGCATGTGCCCTGACTGGGAATTGAACCTTGACTTCCTGGTCAACACTCAACCACTGAGCCATGCCAGCCCGGCTGGGCAGCCTGCTTCTGATTGTGCTAGCAAAATTACAAGAGAAAAAGATAAGGTTAAGATCATGAACTTCTAACTTAAGGTTTGGGTGGCAATCCCAACAACCTCTATGGAATTCTTAAGGAATCTTTATTTTATGTGACCACATGGCAGATATGGCTAAGGATCAAGCCCAAGACCTGATGATATGGTATAAGAGTTACAACACTAGGTGACTACCCAACCCCACCAAATCCCTTATGCTGGAATAAGGGCACTGTTGAGAAGGAGTAGGACTCTGAGACTTGGTAAGGGGCATTTGGACAGAGATGAACAAAGCTCGGAATTTGGACTTTCAAATCCATTTGAGTCTTCTTGGCTGGTAGAAGAACATTCCCCCTCTCCCTCTCTCTGAAAACTATGAATGATACAGCCTTCCATATCATTAAAAAAGTTATTAGCCCGGCCAGTGTGGTTCAGTGGTTGAGCATTGATCCATGAGCCAAGACGTCACCTGCCCAATTCCCAATCAGGGCACACACCTGCATTGTGGGCTTAATCTCCATTAGGGGGCATGTAGGAGGCAGCTGATTGATGTTTCTTTCTCATCAATGTTTCCATCTCTCTATCCCTTTCCCTTCCTCTCTCTCTAAAAATCAATAAAAACATATTTAAATAATAGTTACTAATAACTCCCTGGCAAGGGGCATGCATTTTCTCTTCAGCACTCATCCTGACCATTCCACATAGTCTCCATAGCCACAACGAGAGTTTGATTCTAATATGGCCCAGACAGGAATGTATCAGGTGTGCTCCACGAACAAGAGCATATACACCGAGGACAACTTCCTGCTGTCAACTGTATTGGGAGAATCCTGGGGACCAGCGAGGACAAATTTATTGATATGAGTGTCCTCTCCCAGGATTTGGGTATAGTCTGTTGGATTGGTTACTGGAAGCCTGGGTTCAATATGATCAAGGAGGCTGAGATGCTAGAACCTCACTGACATATTGTGGAGTGCTCCTTAGTCTTTGAGGTGCATATGGTTCATTCTGGGGTCTTGATAAACTGTAGATTCTGATTCAGTAGGTCTGGGGTGAAGCCTAAATTGTTGCATTCCTATCAAACTTCTAAGTGATGCTGTGCTGCCAGTCCTTAGATGATACTTTGAGTAGCAAAGTGGAGGAAGAAGTGCAAAAGTTAGAGAGATGGACGTCTCTGACGATATGGTTCATTCTGGGGTCTTGATAAACTGTAGATTCTGATTCAGTAGGTCTGGGGTGAAGCCTAAATTGTTGCATTCCTATCAAACTTCTAAGTGATGGATGCTGTGCTGCCAGTCCTTAGATGACACTTTGAGTAGCAAAGTGGAGGAAGAAGTGCCAAAGTTAGAGAGATGGATGTCTCTGACAGGCCCAGAAAGATACTTCCTTCTCCAAGGCAATAAGAACATCATTGGTGAGGGGAACACTAGCTTCTTTGAAAAGCTTTCTAGTGCCTTCTTTAGTAGGCAGGATTTGAGGATGGGAGATGGGACTGGGCAATCTTATTTCAAGAGGAATAAGGGGGAGGGGGAGAGAAAAAGAGGAATAAATAACGGAAACCTTGAGTGGTGGAGGACAGATGTTGTTGGCACCTAACCATGCGCACTAAGGTGAACGAAATTACTATATCAGCCGCAGGGACAAGTGGTAATCAATATGCTTTGCCCAAAGGATCTCTGGTAATAGCTAAATGATTATAGCATCCATAGACAGCTTACTGATGTCCTCCCTGACCCCTATAAGTGGAAAATTTCTACGTCTGATGAGGAGAAACTTGATGCAAATTATATTGAGGATTTGCAGTCTTTTATAAGCCCCTTGATTGGGTTGGGGAAGGCCTGTGTTTCTCTCACGGGTGGATTGTATAAATCTTTCTGTTGGTCAGTGATTTTCAAAGTGTGGTCCCTGGCATTAGCAGCATTAGCATCACTTGGGAACTTGCAAGAACTACAAATTCTTGGGCTCTGCCCCAACTCCACTGAATCAGAAACTCTGGTAGTGGCCCAGCAACCTGTGTTAAGGAGGCTGAGATGCTAGAACCTCACTGACATATTGTGGAGTGCTCCTTAGTCTTTGAGGTGCATATGGTTCATTCTGGGGTCTTGATAAACTGTAGATTCTGATTCAGTAGGTCTGGGGTGAAGCCTAAATTGTTGCATTCCTATCAAACTTCTAAGTGATGCTGTGCTGCCAGTCCTTAGATGATACTTTGAGTAGCAAAGTGGAGGAAGAAGTGCAAAAGTTAGAGAGATGGACGTCTCTGACGGGCCCAGAAAGATACTTCCTTCTCCAAGGCAATAAGAACATCATTGGTGAGGGGAACACTAGCTTCTTTGAAAAGCTTTCTAGTGCCTTCTTTAGTAGGCAGGATATGAGGATGGGAGATGGGACTGGGCAATCTTATTTCAAGAGGAATAAGGGGGAGGGGGAGAGAAAAAGAGGCATAAATAACGGAAACCTTGAGTGGTGGAGGACAGATGTTGTTGGTACCTAACCATGCGCACTAAGGTGAACGAAATTACTATACCAGCCGCAGGGACAAGTGGTAATCAATATGCTTTGCCCACAGGATCTCTGGTAGTAGCTAAATGATTATAGCATCCACGGACAGCTTACTGACGTCCTCCCTGACCCCTATAAGTGGAAAATTTCTACATCTGATGAGGAGTAACCTGATGCAAATTATATTGAGCATTTGCAGTCTTTTATAAGCCCCTTGATAGGGTTGGGGAAGGCCTGTGTTTCTCTCACAGGTGGATTGTATAAATCTTTCTGTTCTTCAGTGATTTTCAAAGTGTGGTCCCTGGCATCAGCAGCGTTAGCATCACTTGGGAACTTGCAAGAACTACAAATTCTTGGGCTCTGCCCCAACTCCACTGAATCAGAAACTCTGGTAGTGGCCCAGCAACCTGTGTTTTCACAGGCCTTTCTGGCGATTCTGACCTATGCTAAACTTTGAGAATCACTCATCTATACCTTCTCCACAGAGATCTGTAGCCATTTGCAAGGGTGACTATGAATGGGGAACAGGAAATAGTCAGACATTGGGGGGGGGGATTATTAGATACTATATTGTGATAATACTAGACTTGGGGACCCAAAACCTCATTGTGGTCTACCAGTCAGAATGAGGCTTTATGGAGGGCAAGTGATAGAAGGATCTTGATCCAGTTACATCTCACAGTGAGTCTCCAGTGGTTCTTTCTCTAGTTTCAGAGTGCATAGTGGGAATTGGTATATCTCATAATGAACAAAATCTCCACACTGGTTCCTTGGCCACGGAGTAAGGAAAATTATGCTACCAGTGGAAGTCCTTTGAACAGTATTTGCCCCACCACGTACCTGCCTACAATACTAAACCTAAAGCATCGCTGCATTGCTAGAGAAGTTGCATGAATTAGAGCACCTTCAAAGACGTAAAAGATGCTGCAGCCCTTGGTACAGCACATTACAGCTAATAATCTAGCACATGCCTTCTTTCTATATAATCAATTAAAGACCACTGATATCAGCCCTTTTCAACTGGAATGACAGCAATACACCTTCACTGTTCTACCTTAGGGATATGGCAACTTTCCTGCTCCGATATCATAATATAATCTTGACATCCCACAGAATGTCAAACTGGTCCTTTAAACTGATGCCATTATGCTTCTAAGAATTAGCAATAACCTTAAATGCCTGAGATGGACCCATGTATGCCAGAGGGAGAGAAAGAAATTCTATGAAAATTCAGCATCCTGCCATATAGGTGAAACTTCTAGGCTATCGGGGGGAGGGAGGAGCTGAAAAACAATGGTCTGGGACATGTTGTACCTTCACTATGAAGAAGGAGGCACAAGGATTTTGGAGGCAACATATATTATATTTTGGTTTACTGCTGCAAAATATTGACTGGATATGACATAAAGCTGATAGTTTTGAATGAGGTCAGAGCAAGGAAGGCGTCGGCAGCAGGTCTAGGCTCCATGGAAAGTTGCCCTGCTGCTTGAACCTTATGCATTTTAAGTCCACTGAACCTCAGGTTGTCGGTGGCAGAGAAGGGCGCTGTAGGAGTCCCAGCAAAGTCCCTTTGGCTATTGGAGTAAGGCTACACTTCTGCTAATGATTATTTCCTATTTAAAAAGCAACTCCTGATTTGCCACTGGGCCCTGGTCTAAAACTCAGACTAGTGATCACCCAGTGACAATGCAACCTAGGGGTATAATTATAGCAAATCATAGAGTTGGATGTGCACAGCAGCATTCATTGCTATACAGATATTGTACACATGAGACTGGTGAAAGCATTGGCTGGTGGCTCAGATTCCTATTTGTATTGTCTTCTTCTTCTTTTGATCATACTTGGGCCTTTATGGGGAAGTTTTCTATAAATAGTTAACAGAGGGAGAAAATGCACAGTCTTGATTTTCAGATGGGTCTCTAAGGGATGCTGGCACCAGTCAGAAGTAGACAGTTGCTCACATTCAGGCATAGCCCTGAAAGACCATGGTGAAGGGAAGTCTTAATGGGCAGAATTTCTGGCAGTACCTCTAATGTCCACTTTGTCAGGAAGGAGAGACAGCCTGAGGTTTGAAGCGATGTTAATCATGTGCAGTGGCTGCCTACATCGAACCCTGCCCTCACCTCTGTAATGGTCCCTTCACTAACTTCATTTCCATTAAACATTTCTGAGCATTTCCTTTGTTTCCCACCAAGATCCTGATACAAGGATAGAGTGCAGAGCTGGTGTTGAGTTTTCAATTAAAATGTAATGCTATCTTCCTGGAAAGCTTGTGAAAGACCCTGAGAACTGGCAAGGAAGAGTGAAATAATTAAAAAGGCATTTGTTCCACATTTATTCAATAAATATTTATTGAGGGCCTTCTATGTTCCAGACAGTGTTCTTGGCACTGGGATACAGCAATTAAGAAAACAAACAAACAGCCCTAGCTGGTTTGGCCCAGTGGATAGATTTAAAAAACAAACAGATATTCCTGCTTTTTTAAAAAAATATATATTTTATTGATTTTTTTTACAGAGAGGAGGGAGAGGGAATAGAGAGTTAGAAACATCGATGAGAGAGAAACATTGATCAGCCTCCTCCTGCACACCCCCCACTGGGGATGTGCCTGCAACCAAGGTACATGCCCTTGACTGGAATCGAACCTGGGACCATTCAGTCCGCAGACCGATGCTCTATCCACTGAGCCAAACCGGTTAGGGCGATATTCCTGCTTTTGCAGTGTTTTTATTCTAATGAAGGAGGCAAGAAGCAAACAAGAAAAATACAGTATATCAGATAGCAATAATTGTTGTAAGAAAAATAAAGAAGGCTAGAGGAATGGGGAGTATTAGAAGGATAATCAAAATATGCTTTTATTTATTTCAGAGAGAGGAAGGAAAAGAGAGAGATAGAAACATCAATAATGAAAGATAATCATTGATCGACTACCTCCTGGACGCCCCCTAGTGGGGACTGAGCCCCCAAACCAGGCATGTGCCCTGACTGGGAATCTAACTGGTTCATGGGTGGACCCTCAACCATTGAGCCACACTGGCCCAGCGGGGAAGACTTTTTTGATAACATTTGAGCAGAGATGTGATCGGAAGTAGATGAGGGAGAGAGCCTCGCAGAGATCTGGGGAAGATGCTCGAGGTAGAGAAAACAGTGAGTGTGAAGGTGTTGAGGCAAGGGTGTGTTCGAGGAATAGAAAGGAAGTTAATGTTATCAGATAATAATAGGGGCCAGAGAGTGTAGGGCTTTGTAGGCTTTATGTTTGTTTTACTCATTTAGGGGGTTTTGAACAGAGGTGTAATATGATCTGACATGTTTTAAAGGCCCCCTCTGGCTGTCAGAGGGAGAATAGGCCAAAGTGGTGCCAGAACAGAAACCCGAAGACCAGGTGGGAGGCAACTGCTGAGAGTTGGTGAGAAGTGGTCAGATTCTGAAAATATTTTGAAGATAGAGCCAATGGGCTTTGTCGAAGGATTCAGCATAAAATGTAAAAGAAAGAAGAGGCAAGAATACGGCAACATTTTTGGCCTCAGCAATGCGCTGGATGGAAGTAAATATGCCAACATGTGAATGACTACAAGGAGTGGGTTTGTGGGAAAGTCAGGAGCCTTGTTTTGACTTTTTAAAAAAAATATATATTTTATTGATTTTTTTGCAGAGAGAAAGGGAGAGGGATAGAGAGTTAGAAACATTGATGAGAGAGACACATCATGAGAGAGAAACATCGATCAGTTGCCTCCTGCACACCCCCTACTGGGGATGTGCCCGCAACCAAGGTACATGCCTTTGACCGGAATCGAACCTGGGACCCTTCAGTCCGCAGGCCGACGCTCTATCTACTGAGCCAAACTGGTTAGGGCTTGTTTTGACTTTTGAAGCTGAAGCTCCATTTTGAACACATCAGTGGAGATGTGAAAGAGGTAGTTGGTTAAATGAGTCTAAAGTTCAGGGAAGAGATTCTAGCTGAAGACACAAATTTGGGAGCATATGAATGGTATTTAAAGCCAGGAGACAATGTGATCTCTTGGGAGTGTATATAGATAGAAGAGGTCCAAGTTCCAAGTCCTGGAATTCCCCAACACTGACAGGTCAGGAAGGTGAAAAGGGAAGGAGGGGGCCATCAGGGTGTTATTTCTGATGGTACCCACTATCATGGCACAAAGAGGAGACACAGGCTTCCTGGGTGGATGGTTTGAGGCACCCACTCCCAAGCCATTGGTTTAGACAACCCAATGGGGGTGGGAGGGTTGGAGTCCAGGGAGGTAGGTTTAAAACCATTTCTGACCACAGATACAGAGCCCTCAGCATGCTACAGGTGGCAGCTGGCCCACCCTCCTCCCAGCCTAGTCCCCTCTGTGGGGTCCCTGGTTCAGTGTGAGCCCTGGACAAATCTCTTCCCACCCTCCTTCAAGGAGCCAGGCCAACTGTGATCTCTCTGGTCTGACCAAATCCCTGTCCCAGGGGCGGGAGATCTTGTGGAGGGAGGGCACTGTAGCCATTGGGGAAGGGAGAAGCTGGGCCTAGAAGTCAACCAAGTGCATGGTGGGGGTGCGGGTCCAGGGGAGTGAATGATTGTGTGTAGACCAGATGCTCAGTAAGCAGGTGCTGAAAAGATGAATGTGTGTCCATATCCTGAGTTGTGTCCATGGGGTTGTCCCTGACTGTTATACCCGTCACTCCTGTGTGTGCGTGCGTGTGTGTGTATGTATGTGTGTGTGTGCGTGCGTGTGTGTGTGTGTGTGTGTGTGTGCCAGGTGTACACTAAGTCCTCACTTAAGGACATCGATAGGTTCTTGGAAACTGTGACCTAACAGAAACAAGCAATAACAAAACCAACTTTACTGTAGGCTAATTGAGATAAGCAAGAGTTAAGTTCCCAGGGCATATTTCTAGTCACAAAACATCATCAAACTTCTAAACAAAGACCCAAAACACACTTCTAATATTAACAACGCTGAAATAAATGAGCTGCGCATATAATATTTAAGAAAGTCCAACCCTCTTACGCCAGGTCAGGGTGGCAGGGGTCCAGAGCCTCCCCTGGCAGCTCTGGGGTGCAAGGCGGAAACCCATCCTGGACAGGGTGTCATTCCATCGCGGGGTGCATCACACACCCACGCTCGCTGAGACTGGGACAATTTAGACGCCACTTCACCTCACCTGCGTAGCTTTGGGATGGGGATGGCACCCCAAGTACCCTGAGGTGACCCACGCAGACACAGGGAAAGTGTGCAAATTCCACACACCAGTGGCCCCAGGGAACCGATTCTACCCCTTGCCCCGCTCTCCAACAATGTTATAAAGAAAAGATGTGGAGCCCTAGCCGGTTTTGCTCAGTGGATAGAGCGTCAGCCTGGCGACCGAAAGGTCCCAGGTTCGATTCCGGTCAAGGGCACATGCCCTGGTTGTGGGCTGGATCCCCTGTGGGAGTCATGCAGGAGGCAGCCGATCAATGATTCTCTCTCATCATTGATGTTTCTATCTCTCCCTCTCCCTTCCTCTCTGAAATCAATAAAAATATATATTTTTAAAAAGATGTGGAAAGAAACTACATTATTGAGGATCACCTGTATGTAGTTGCGGCCACCTGTGTGTCTGATGTGTCCCCCTCTCTGATGTTTCTATCTATCCCTCTCCCTTCCTCTCTGAAATCAATAAAAATATATATTTTTAAAAAGATGTGGAAAGAAACTACATTATTGAGGATCACCTGTATGTAGTTGCGGCCACCTGTGTGTCTGATGTGTCCCCCTCTCAGGCCTGCAGAAGGCGCTCCAGCCTGGGGAGGGGGGCTTTGGAGAGGGGCGGCTCCGGCTCCTTGGTGGGGGCGCTCCGTGGGCTCTAGCAGGAACCAGGTGTGGCCCAGACCCCGCGGGCCGCTTAGCGTCTGGGAAGGAAGGACACTAGCAGGAACCAGGTGTGGCCCATGGTCCCCGCGTCTAGAGCGGCCCCTATGTTCTCCTCGCTTCCGGTACCCACCGGTCCGAGGCCCAGGGTCCGGCCCCACGCGCGGAGTGGGGACTTGGGCTGTGCGTGAGACCGCACCCGGGACCTGGGGTCAGCGTGGGCCCTGGAAGTCCCCGGGGGCTGCTTCCCCAGGCCTCGCGCAGCGGCCCTGCAGCCAAATCCCAGCCACTCAGGCCTCGGAACCGGGCGGGCGGAGACTCATGGGCTGGCGTAGGCTGATGTTTGTCTGCGAATATTACCGCCCCCCCAC
>NW_005354465.1:2747-7754 GCF_000412655.1 Myotis brandtii | reverse complement strand
AGGTTACCCCGAGACCAACGCATCCAACGGTAAATTCATGAAATAATGTTTGCCTTAAAGGCTAAAGGAAGTTCACTTCACCCCCGGCACTTCCTTCACAGCATAAATATCCTGCACCCAATTGATTCCTAAAACGACTTAATTACGGTGTCAGCTCTAAGGAAAGGTTTCTTTATTCAACGGAGACTTCCTGAGAGCCTGGCTGCTGGGGGATGCCCAGCGCGGGAGGGTCCCCTGGACTTGGGCGGAACAGGAGTTTGTCCTGCTCATCAGGAAAACACTAGACCGTTGGCCTAGCATGAGACACATTTGAGGACAAATAAAAATAAATTGGTTGCAGAAAGACTAAGGCAATGAAAACAGAAAATTCAACCCACATGCCCGCTGTCGGTTTCAGCCCACAGAGGACCGCAGCGACGACGCTGCCACCCTGTGGCGGAGCGGGGCAATGAGGGTCTCACAACCGAATGGGGTGTCACCCCGCGCGGGTGGGGGGTGTATTCTGAACCGAGGCTGGCGCTGGCTGCTCAGGTGATCAGACGAGGAGTTTGGCTATTCTCTTAATATTGGACTGAAATGTATTATTAGCACAATCCATGGCTCTAAAGCAACAGCCTTCAACGGCCCTGGCTGGTAGCTCAGCTAAGGTTAGAGCGTCGTGCTGACAGGCTAGGGTTGCCGGTTGGATCCCGTCCCACACAATAATCAGGGGGACCCGGGGAAGCAAGAGGCTGCAGATTCCGAATGCACAACTGAGTGGAACAACGACTCGTGCTCTCTCTGTCTCTCCCCCTCTTCCTCTCTCTCTAAAATCAATCAATAGAAATAAAAATAAAATAAAACTAAAGTCTTCAAGAACATGGCAAGTAGTTTCAAACCTCAGGTGTTTTGGGTTTGCCACCAACTGAGAAACAAACTGTCTTGAAGAAAATGACTTTTTCAGGTTCTTGGCATCGCTAACACTGTCTCTGTAGGGGAACTGTGAATTGCACTGGGAGAATTGCAAATATAGTCGCCAGAAGAAGAGGGTTGGCAACTTCAGCATCAATAGAAATTCAATGGTTAAGACTGATGCCGACGACGATCAGAAGCATGGATGATTCTTAACAAAACAGCATCACTTTGTCCTAAAATACAAGGAAAAACAACACCTGGATGTTTGGGGAAGATAAAGAACTTCACAAAAGAGGTCAGCGGAAGCTGAAGACATGGTTCACAGGTACATGATTAAAGCTAGGAAACTAATTAATTTTGAGTTTCCATAAATACTATGTATAGACCCCACCCCCCTGAACTTCCTGTGCCATAAAAAAAGGCAGAAGATGCCAAGTACGTCAGTGGTGCTGTGCTGGTAGTCCCAGTCTGTCCCCATTTTTATACTTTTTAAAAGCAAGAACCTAACTATCACTGGTGATCATGTCCTAAAGGACTGGATTGATGAGTAAAGAATGGAAGTGTGGTCTAGGTATCATGGGGGTGGGGTGAGCAGTGTTAAGAAATCTGGTTGCTTAGTTTAGGATTAGTTTCAGGTTCATATGACTCAGGTGAATGTGTTTCCATGATCTGTAATTCTGGGAGATCTCGGTAGCCTGGTTCATCCTTACGTTCGTATCAAAGAAGCCTTTAAAGCAGTGGGTCTCAACCTTGGCTGCACATTAGAATCACCTGGGAATCTTTTTAAAATCCTGATTTCTGGGCCTCATCCTCCGGAAATTCTGTTTCTTTGTTACTAATGTTGTAAATACTAGTATGCTGGTGTTCAACAGGAACACAGTTAATACTACTAGAAATGTAAAAAGAAAAGTAGAAAAAATTATAAGGATCAACCATTAGTATTCAGTAAAATGTTTTTACTGTATGCATGAGCAAGGCATTGGAAGTCCTCCAAATTTATATCTTTTTTTTTTTTTGCTTTATACTGAAATATTTACTTGTCTAAGCAGCAGTCTTTTGGAGAGTTACATTTATCTCATCTCCCATTTGGGTTCTTGTGGATTTATGTCTACACACACAAACACACATCAGAAACTGTTACTGTCGATTTAGTTGGGGCTCAGGAAGGACTGAATATAAGCATGTGTTTAATTTGTTATCTTTACCCTGAACTCCTACTTGTCTTTTAATTTAATGGTGTTGATCTTTTCCCTTATGATTTATATTTTTTAACAATTTAAAATTGATTTTTAGAGAGAGAGGAAGGAAGAGGGAGAGAGAGAGAAACATTGATGTGAGAGCAAAACATTGATCAGCTGCCTCCTGCATGCCCACTACTAGGGATCAAACCTGAAACCCAGGCATGTGGCCTGACCAGGAATCAAACTAGCAATCTTTCGTTGCATGGGACGACTCCAACCAACTGAGCCACACTGGCCAGGGCTTTTCCCTTATGATTTATGTTTTATGGTTTTATGTCTTGTTTAAGAAGTTCTTTTCTACCTCAAGGTTATAAACATACTCATATTATATTTTTCTATTACATAGTATTTTAAACATTAAGTCTTAATCCTAATATAATGAAGCATTTGAAAAATATTGAGGCCCTGATAATGGCAGATAGAGGTATTTTTTTTAAAAAGAAAGAACAATTAGAACTTTTAAGAAAAATGAAAAGGTGAGTGACAAAGGGCCCTTGCCGGTTTGGCTCAGTGGATAGAGTGTCGGTCTGCGGACCAAATGGCCCTGGGTTCCCTTCTGGTCAAGGGTATGTACTTTGATTGCAGGCTCCTCCTCAGCCAGCACCCTGGTCAGGGCTAGTGCAGGAGGCAACCAATCAATGTGTTACTTTGGCATCGATGTTTCTCTCTGTCTTTCTCTCTCTCTTCTATTTTCCCTAAAAATCAATAGAAAAATACCCTCAGTTGAGGATTAACAACAACAACAAAAAAGAAAAGAAAAGAAAGAAAAGTAGTACACTACTCTGCAGTGGACATTTTTATGGTCATAATAATGTAAATTCTGATCATGATCCAATTATAGTGGTATAAGTATATTTTAGGATAGGGTGACAGGAGAGGAGGGTTGGTAAGAGAGCTAACTCTCCTTTTTTCTTTATGCTACACAGTCAGTTGGTACTGTTTAAAATAGATAAATCAAGAAACAGAGGTAGGAACAAAGTTCCTATATAATAAAAGGTTAATATGCAAATCGACCAAACAGTGAAACGACCTGTCACTATGATGTGCACTAACCACCAGGGGGCAGACGCTCAATGCAGGAGCTTCCCCATGGTGGCCAGTGCACTAATCAGGGGGAGCGACATTCAGCCAGAAGCAGGCTCATGGCTGGTGAGCATAGTGGTGGTGGCGGGAGCCTCTCCCGCCTCCAAGCGGCAGTCAGACATCCCCCCGAGGGGTCCCGGACTGTGAAAGGGCACAGTCCGGGCTGAGGGACCCCCACTCCCCACCCTGAGTGCATGAATTTTGTGCACTGGGCCTTTAGTCTAGACATATAGCACTAACTCCTAGAAGAAGTAGCTTTGAGTTAAAAGTTGCAGTAAATGGATACTATTCAGAATAAGCCTTTATATGATTATATAAACTATATAAATAAATGGTACATATTATTTGTGGGATTTTTTTTGTTTTGTATTTTGAATCACACATCTTACAGAAAGAGGAAAGAACAGGAATACAGACATCTTTTTTTTTTAATAAATATATTTTATTGATCCATTTTGTGCACCGGGCCTTTAGTCTAGACATATAGCACTAACTCCTAGAAGAAGTAGCTTTGAGTTAAAAGTTGGAGTAAATGGATACTATTCTGAATAAGCCTTCATATAACTATCTAAATTATATAAATAAATGGTACATATTATAAGTGGGGTTTTTTTTTTGTTTGTGTTTTAAATCACACATCTTACAGAAAGAAGAAAGAACAGGAAGGCAGACAAGGAGAGTGACTACTCATTCTCTGATGCATAAATAGCATACTGTATGCCTGCTCAAGACAGGGCTTGAGGTAAATACCAGGCATGCAAGTGTGGTAGGAGAATTTAGTGAAATACAAAGTTTTATCTGTTCTGCATATGTGTGTCTTTTCTCTTTAAAACAAGCAAGGGTTTTGGCAGGGCTGAGAGAAGAGGCATCATGATGTCAAAGGCCATTCTATCTTTAAAAAGTTGAAAGCAAGTCTGGGAAGAGGTTATGCCCTGAAGAGGCTGCACTCAGGGAGGGTTTTGTAGATTTTTAAGACAGCGGAAGGGGATGGAGGTACGGTCAGCGTGGACAATGTGCTCTAGTCCTGTGATGATGCCAGTGGCAGGACCCGAGTAGATGGCTCTGGGATGTATCTGGGGAAACCAGGTCCAAGGTCAGTAACCAAATTCCAGAGTCTCAAAAAAAAAAAAAAAAGAGCTAAGAGTTTGGGAGTCCAGGACCTGCTGGAATCACAGGGGCCACAGCAGTCACTGGTGAGACATTGATGTCCAGTGACAGGATGGGGGATGGGCAGGTAAGAAGCCTCTCTTGTACCTTGTTTCTAGGACTTTTGCATAGATCCCTTGGGAGACGGGATCTATTTCTCATCAGCACTCTGGTGCAGGGGTTGGGGGTAGGAATCAAGTTCAGTGAAAGAACATTTAAAAATGCAGTAACTCTTGCACGTCTGCGTTTGTAGACGCTGATCACACCTGCTGCATGAGGAGAGGTAGGGAGGAGCCCTGCCTTCACCTGCCTCAGCAAACACTTCAAAGGCGTTCTGATCAGTGGTGAGGGCTGTGCCATGCTCAGGCTCCGGGGGAAGGAGAAGATGGTGGGGCAGCCACCTCCAGCTTCTTGCCCCTTTCTTAACAATCAATCAATCAATCAACCTTTTAAAAAAATCGCCACCCAAGGATATATTTTTAATTAATTTCAGAAAGAGAGGAAGGGAGGTGGAGGGAGGGAGAGAGGGGGAGAAAGAAAGAGAAACACCTAGCAGTTGCCTCCCATATGCACCCTCCCATATACACCCTGCAACCTGGTTGTTTTCCCAGACCAGAAATTGAACTCACGGCCTTTTGGTGTA
>NW_005354465.1:0-1494 GCF_000412655.1 Myotis brandtii | reverse complement strand
TCCTGGGTGGTGAGAACGTACAATTCACCAGTCTGAGCTACTGACCCCCCCACACCCCTCCACAACCCTTAGTGACAATGGCTTCCCCAGGGACACAAACGTGCAGGAACAGATACGTGGGTGGGAAGCCAGAATAGCCGTTTATTCAGTTACGTATAAATGATATTTACAAGGAAGAGGTGGGGTGCAGTGGGGAGCAGGGGGTCAGGTCCAGGGTCCTGGGTGACCTTTCTTCAGAGGGGACAGTCCTGCTGCCTCCTCTCACACTCCCTCCTCTGCCTCTCTGGGCCTGGCAGCTCAGCCATGCGGCGGGGGCTAGAAATACGGAAGGGATAGTTGCAGCAGGAGAAGGGATGAGGCAAGGCCAGCATGGGGGTAGAAGGACTGCTCTGGGGCCCCTGAGTCCTCCCTGTCTTCTAGCCCGCTTCTTGCCCCTGGAAGAGGGCCTCCGAACCCTGGGGCGGCTGATGGGGGCCCCCTGGGCTCCAGTCTGGTCACTGGGCTATGGCTTTTGAGGGGGTCTGCGGCTCTTCAGTCCTGGAAAGGGAGAAGAGGGGCTTGAAGGATGGACAGAGGCTTTTCTTCACTTCCCGCCCCAGTCCCTTCAGCTTCCTTACCTCTTACATACAGCCTTTGGAGCTCTTTCTCTTCTTGCCAAACTTGTTCTTCTTACTGCGTTGGACTCGTGTCCATCGGGCTGGTGATGTGTCCAGACGCTTCATCAATCTCAGAGCCAGTGACTGAGCCATGGCTGTGGTAGAGGGTGAGTTTGAGGCCACAGCTGTGGGTGAGGTGTAAGCTGCAATTTGGGGTCCTGGAGTGGGTGGGCCTTTTATTAAATGCCGTACATCCCTTGTTTATCTGACCTCCTCATCCTCTTTGGCAAAAGTCCTTGGCAGAGACTGGCTCATAAATTATTTATTTATTTATCTTTATTGTATTACATATGACTCCTTTATCCCTCCTCCCACCGCCACTCCCACCCCCTAGGACAAGCCCCCACAGCTTTATTGGTTATGTTGTGTCCAATGATTATGCTAATACCCATGCATTGCCCCTTTCCCCATCCTAGGCAGCTCCCTCCTTGTACCTTGGGTCCAGGGGATGCAGAAGGCCAGGACCAGGAAAAGGAGGCTCAGAGCCAGTGACTGAGCCATGGCTGTGGTAGAGGGTGAGTTTGAGGCCACAGCTGTGGGTGAGGTGTAAGCTGCAATTTGGGGTCCTGGAGTGGGTGGGCCTTTTATTAAATGAGGAAACTCCGTACTTCCTTTGTTTATTCCGGCAAAAGTTCCTTGGCAGAGACTGGTTTATAAATTTTTTATTTCTTTTATTGTTTAAAGTATTCCATATGTTTCCTCTTCCCCCTGCCCCCCTGCCACTCCCACCCCCTAGGACAAACCCCCACAGCCTCCTTGGTAATGTTGTGTCCTTTGGTTATGCTAATACGCATGCATATGAGTCCTTTGGTTGTTCTCTTATCCCTCCCCTGTCTTC
>NW_005354464.1:2965836-2966928 GCF_000412655.1 Myotis brandtii | reverse complement strand
TACCATGTTTCTCTTTTATTAGTGTAGATAATATGTTAATACTATAAATATAATATATGATATAATACATACATAAATACATTTATCTCCATATACTATAAAGAATATATTACATATATATTGCATATATTGAGAGGTAAATATATATATATAAAGATATAAACATACATACACATACATGTAGTAAGTGATTGAAAAAAATGTAATGCCCCAAAACAAGGAATTTGAACTGAGCATTTGACCAAATGTCATATGTGTTTGTTTCCCTGGTTGTGTATAAAACACACCTCTCCATGTGATAATATGTACACAGATACTAGTACAATACGTGATTTATGCCCTGCTTCTCACATGGTGCATCTGTATACTAAGGAGAGAATGAACATCTGCTTTATCTTGATACTATATCTTTAGCTACTTCTGTTTGTGGTAATGTATTGATTTCCAAACATCATACTTTTAATTTTAAACTAAAATCAACTTTTTAGAAAACTCTCAGTCAGCTAAACTATTGGCACATTTAGCAGGGTATTTTTTAATGCGAAAAGTTTATTCTATAAGATAAAGTTACAGAGAAGATTGCATTCTCCTCACAGCTCTGCTGTGCCACAGAATTCAGAGTCCTAGGTTACCATGCTGATGGAATCAATCTTCAAAATATATTTAGTTCTTTTTATGACAGTTCAAACTGTTTGTTGCTTTCTTTACTTTGTTAGTAAAACGTTATTGTGATATTAGCACTTTACTGTGTAGCATCCTGTCCTCTCTTATTAAGCTAAACTTACAGAGAAGATTGCATTCCCCTCACAGCTCTGCTGTGCCACAGAATTCAGAGTCCTAGGGTACCATGCTGATGGAATCAATCTTCAAAATATATTTTGTTCTTTTTATGACAGTTCAAATTGTTTGTTGTCTTCTTTGTTAGTAAAACATGATTGTGATATTAGCACTTTACTTTGTAGCATCCTGTCCTCTCTTATTATAACAATAGAGGCCCGGTGCATGAAATTTGTGGATGGGTAGGGTCCCTAGGCCTGGCCGATCAGGGCTCGGGGCCTTCCTTCCCCCGGCTGCCTGCTGCCACTGGCTGGG
>NW_005354464.1:2935841-2965788 GCF_000412655.1 Myotis brandtii | reverse complement strand
TCGGCCGATTTTTTGCTTTGAGTTGCGAGCTAAAATTCGGGTTATGAGCCAGCTTCAGATACCCCACCGCTAGTTGGCGCAGCAAACGTCACAGTGAACGCCACATCAGCCCAGCATCACATGTCTCACTCGTTCACTTTAAGATTTGACATACGAGTAATTTGAGTTACGAGCTCTGTCACGGAATGAATTAAACTCATAAGTCAAGGCCCCACTGTAGTTATATTTTCACAGGTTGAGTGAGGGGAAAGGAGTTCATTTTGCCTGATTCTTACAAGAACCAGGTGGACAGGGTTGTAATGGTAGTTAAGTGACTTAGCCTCGCTGTACCTTTAGCCAAGGAGAGGGTTGCTCTGAAATAGCAAAGGGTTTCTGAGAGCCGATTGCTGGCACCTATCTATTCTAAAACAGCTATCCTCATAGCAGCCTGAGAAAATTATGTGACGTGGCTAAGGCTATGGTCATACAAATTGGTTTCTTAACATGGATTGTGTGACAGAATACAGGAAAGGCTTCTTTCATAATGGTATGATCACAGATCTCCCTGAAAGAACAGCTTTAAGCAATTATAGATAAGAGCATAAATGTATACTGAAAAGGAATAGATACATTCTTAATCTATAGCGGCTGTTCTAAGAATGTACATGTTGGATATGGTTCAGTAAAGCTGGTGGTGCCCAGGAGGAACTGAGAATGAGCCTGAAGGAGGAAGTTTATTATACTCACAGGTCTCAGAGAGGGAGTCACCTCATGTCACTGAAGCCCACGGGGGAAGCCCAGGTTTTGCTCAGAAGGCAGAAGCAGGATGAAGGGGAAAACCTAGATCAGAGTCTTTATTGGGGTTTCCTTGGGAGATGAGAAAGCAGAGTCCTGCCAGTGAGGTGGCACGGAAGACCTGGGCCTGGTACGATAGGTTTCTGAAACTCCAGGCTGTGGGGCAAAGTTATTTCTGCCCAATACGATGTTGCATAATGTTATTTTTTAAAAAAATCCCAGTATTACCATAGCTGCTGATGTTCTGAGAAGAAAAAAATTATTTTTCACTTGATAATTTCCTGATATGTGTCTTATAATTTCGAATTGTAGAAAGACTAAAAATCTTTTTGAAACTCCAAAAAGTGGTTTAAAATTTTTAGGAAAGAAAGACACAGATGGATTCACATTGTTTTTCTCTTTTCTTTTTCTCCTATTATAAAAATATTTTTTAAAATTCCCAAACTCTTTTTCAGAAATGAAGGAGAAAGTCCTGGGGCCAATGAGGTTAACAGCGTGCTCTGTGCAGTCACATCCCACTAAACCTTAGTTCCTTGAAGGCAGGGCTGTCATGCTTGCTATTTTACCCCTCGGAGCCTGGCATTTATTAGAAGTTCAATGCATATTTGTTGGATGAATACATCAGTTTTGTTTTTACCTATAGACTTTAGGCCCTAACTTAATATTGTTTTCATTCCAAAGTGGACTTATCACTTGACTAATACGATATAATAATAGAAGAAAGCCTGTATTCTTTTTAAAGATTGTGTTTTTATTGATTTCAGAGAGAGGAAGGTAGAGGGAGAGACAGAGAGAGAAACATTAATCGGATGCCTCCCATACGAACCCCAGCCGGGGATCAAACCCACAACCTGGGCATGTGCCCTGACTGAGAATCCAGATGATGACCTTTCCATGCACAGGATGACAGTCAACCCACTGAGACACACCAGCCAGGGTGAAAGCCTATATTCTTATGTTCTCTGACCAAGAATCAATTTTCAAAATAATCAACAAGGAGTGAAGAAACATAAGGTCATTAGGTGAAGGCATCAGGGACGCATTTCAGAGATAGGAGGGAGGGGCCCTGCTTCTGATCAGGAGTGACTAGGAGGTGTGGTGTATGGCCTGGGACAGAGAGCCAGGGCCCTGCCTGGGGGCAATTTGGACTGTGTCACCTTCCTCTAGATGTGTGGGCATTCACTCACGGGTGTGTTCATCAGCAGGATTGTTAATTTATGAAAACCCACTCCCTGTTACCACCGAACCTCCTCCATAAGGGTAAATTGAGGGTACATCTCTCAAAGGGGGGAAGTGGAAAGGGACTTTCTCTGCTGGACATCATAACCATTTTGGATATAAACCTCCGAGAAGGCAGAGTTGAAGTGCTACTTAACAATAGAATTCAGATGAGCTACTATTTAATCGTCTGTGAGGAATATATTAATTTGTTTCCTCTTATAGATCGTTATGTTAAATTCTGTCTCTGACCTTCAAGGCTACATTGACAAAAGCCAACTGACAGAGGACTTAGGGGGAACTCTGGAATATCGCCACAGCCAGTGGATCAGTCATCGAACTGTGAGTACCAACTTGTGTGCCCTTTTCAGTGTCTCTCCGTGTTTTCTTGAAGACAGGGTTGATTAAGATCAGCTGTTGGGAGGTCATTGCCTATGACTACCTACCACTGGGGAGGTTGGGTTTTCCAGGCCACAGGCTGGGAGAAAAGTAGGGTGAAGGGAAAAGGCTGGAGTTTCTCCCTGTCTGGCATGGGAGTCTTGGGGACTCGACTTAGAATGCACCTGGGGAATTTTCAAAGAGCCAAAACCCTCTTACAGCTCAGAGAAATTAATTTATTTGAGTTCGGATGGGTCTCTGTCATTCGTGGCTCACAGAACTCCCCAGGTGAGTCTAATGTATAGACAGACGGGAAGCTGTGAAACACCTGACTTATATAGGGTTTTACTTTTCCCTACTTATTCATATTTGTGGCAATTATGCTAAACTAGAAGGGTCAGAAATACTGAGGAAAAAGTAAAATTGAAACTCACCAGATAATGTGTTTCTATAAAAAGTTGTCATGCCCCTTCCCCTGCTCTTTTAGCTCCTATGCCCTTGAAAAAATTTGGTTTTTTAAGCAAAATCAGAAGCTCCATGCCCACCCTGATGGCAGCATGTGGTGTCAGCACACCTGTCTGTACCTGGTCAGTTTGGAAACAGGTTGCCCAACACCTGAACTAAATTTAATTAGGTACGAGAATTCACCTTGTTTTAGAGCAGTGGTTCTCAACCTTGGCTGCACATTAGAATCACCTGGGAATCTTTTTAAAATCCTGATTTCTGGGCCTCATCCTCCAGAAATACTAATGTTGTAGCCTCACCCCGTAACAAAGAAACAGAATTTAAACTAATGTATTAAAAATCTAGCAAGTGAAGAAAGAAAGGTTGTGGGCTCGATCCACAGTTGGGGGCGTGCAGGAGGAAGCCGATCAATGATTCTCTCTCTGGATAAAATACCTCCCACTCTGGATTATTGAGCTGGTAGACAAATGTAGAGCACTGAGTATAATACTTGGCCCTTTGTAGGTACTCAGAGAATGGTAGCTAATTCTACTGTCCTTCCATGAATAAAGCATATTGGTGAATGTTAATCCCACCACACTGTTATGATTGTATGACCTCCCAGGCCATCGAAAACTTTGCCTTGACATTGAAGACCACTGCCCAGATGCTTCAGACGTTTGGGGCCCGCCTGGCCGAGACAGAGCTGCCCAGAGGCGTGCCGTCTACTGCAGAACTGCTCATGTCCCACACAAAGCAGCGGGACAAGCTGCAGGTGAGTGGTCAGTGGCCTCCCACAGTCCAGCCTCTGTGCCAGCAGATGGTCAGCCTCCTGGAGAGAGCTGGGAGCAGAATTAAGTCCTCTTCTTCCCTCTTCTCCACTGACTTGGAAGTCACCGAACATCTTCAGCCTTTGGCGGTGGGCGGTATGCGAAGAGAAAACCTCTTTGAGACTGGATGGTGCATGTAAAAGGAGTGCAATTAAGACCTGTGAGAAGCATCCCAGCAAAGGGAAACTCATTCTAGCTTTGTGCTGGCGAGATGAGGTGGGCGAGCATCCCTTCGAGGGCAGCTCAGGACAGAGCAAGATGCAAGAGGCTGAAAGTGCAGTGAGAGCAGGGAGTCAGCTTTTGAAGCATAAGCTTTTCTGGGGCTGTTGTGAAATCTGGGGCTGCCTACCAAGCTGACATACTGCTTCACTTTCCCAGGGATGTGTCTTTTTATTTGGGGATTAATTTGAGGAAGAGGACTAGGGAAAACGCTCTGAACTGGGTTTAAGGAGAGGCACCGATTAGGTGATTCACAAAAAATACGTCAAGAACTGTTTTTATGAGTTGCCGACGAGGGAGCTTGGCAGGTTCTTTCATGCAGTGAAGGGAAGTCTTCCTGGGGCTGACTGCATGGGTGTCAAGCCCTTTTCTGCCTCCAGAAACACAAACAGACCGAATGTGGAATCTATTATTTCATAGACGACCAGAACTCAAGAGGGCAGCGAACTGAGGATTAGCAGGTTGAGACAGCTCAGCATTGCTTGCACTCCTGCTGCATGGAGCTTGGGAAGAGCTGAACTCTCGTCTGTGACCCAAAATCTGCAAACATGCTTTGCTAAGTGGTTGATTTATTTGTTCATTTATTCAACATTTATCGACTACTCAACACTACCTGCCAGGAAAACAAATAAACAAAGACTGCAAACCCAAAGAACACAGTTTAGTTCGGGGAATCTCAGAGTCTCATTAATGAGGCAAATTAATGCTTCCATGTGTCAGGGAGTACTGTTTAACTCTCTTTTTAAGGAGGTTGCTATTGAAAAAGAGTTCAAAATCTGTCCCCAAGATGACTCTGAGTCACCAAAAGATCTGGCTGGGAACTGTGAAAGCCGGAAAGCATCCTGGAAGCATTTAGATAATTTTCCCTAAAAATATCCCTTAAACGGTTGACCTTTTTCTTTGCCCAAGTTCACCTCCCATGATTCTTGGAAGAGATGGTATGGGGTGCAGAGGCCAGGTCTAGGGTGCCTCTGTGAAGTCTGCCAGAAAAGGGTTGGTGGTCCCGGCCCACAGGTCATAGACCCTGGGAGCCTGCAGAGCGGTCAGCTGGTATACCTGTGTGATGTTGAGAATGTGGAATATGGCAGGAAGGCACTGGGCACGGAGCTCCGGGCCTGGGCTCATGAGCAAGTGTGCTCTCTGCCTCGATCCAAGGATGGTTTGGAGGGGTTGCAGGGCAGAAGCACTGAGATGACAATGTGGTCAATAGGGGAGGTCCTTGGGGAAAAGGTAAAACATTTTCGATTTTAGACGAGGACACGTATCTGAGGGGTGAAATCAGCTAGGGAGGTCCTGCTGTATGTGCAGTGAGGGTTCCTGGGAAAGGCAGATGGATGGGTGTTCCATCATGTCTACACAGACAAAGGGGTCCACAGAGGGAAGGGGAGGGAAAGAACCACCCTCCAAGATGAAATAAGGCCACTTCCTTGGGCATGGCGACAAGCTGTTGTTGGTATTAAAACACAACCCTGCACAAAGAAGGCTAAGACTTCCCTCTGATTATGTGGTGGAATAACTTTGTAGATCCACATAATTTTCGGTATTGTCTGACATTGGTAAGAAATGACTTTGTACTCCGTCTTATCTCAATTTGGTTAAACACCCATGTCTAACCAATAAGACAAAAGAAAGGAATTTATGAGAATCCATTTAATTAGCCTTTTAGTAAGAAAGTAAATGCAAAGTCTTACATAAACTAAACTGTTATATTACATTTATATTCTGTGCTGCCCTAAAATCTTGGAAAAGACCTATAATTATTTTAAGATAAAATTCCCAAAGAGTTTAATATGTCCATGTCTTTATCTTGAGTAAGAATATTAATTGATTTAGATTAAAATATAATTATTCTGTCTTTATTTTGCCAAGTAGTATTAATTATCCCTTTAAAGACAACACAGAGGGTTTTTTAAAGCCTTTTTGTGATTGCTAATTTTTGATCTAACATAAATTTTGATTTCTTGGTTCCTTATCTTATAAATTAGAAGCAGAAATACCAAGATAATTAAACTAGAGTTACATTTTTCCTTTTTTTCCATCCAAAAATGCTTTAAAGAGAGAAAGGATTTATATTTTTAAAAATAATACATTTAAACTTTTATTAAATGCTTAGTAGCTTTTATGGTTATTTAAACATATTATTTTATTCTTATTAGAGCATATTACTTATCAAATGGTCTATAAATAATTAAATAATTTTTCCATTTGGAAAGCACCTTTTCCAAGTGAAAAACCAATATAAGATTCATTCCTCAGAACAGTGAATTTTTAAAGCTCTTGGAAGCAGTTCACAGAAATAGACAGTTTCTCTCCTGAGCCCCCAAAAGGTGATTCTCACCTCTTTTCTGGTCTTATTTAGGCCAGAAACACAGGGCATTGGCCTTCCACACTTAGGTGCTTTAGTTAACTAAGACACTGTACCATGTGTTCATTTAAAGAGGGTAAGACTCTCATTTTCGTTGTTGCTACAATAAGAAGTTTAACAGACCCATAGGCCTTTTCTCATCATGCAAGGAGAAAGGGGAAAGTGTCAGTGGTCCTTCAATCATGTGATAAGCAATCTTTACAAATATGAATACTGCTTAGTATACAGTATTTATTCCATTCAGTATTCATTCAGTTTTGTTCAGTGATGACAATTCCATCAATATTACCAAGGTAACAAATAATCAAGAAGACAATCAGAATTACATAGCCTCTAGAAATAACCTAATAGTCTTAGGAGTTTTTAAGAATCCTTGGTTCAGGCATTCCAGCGAACCTCTCAGCCTGCAGCCTGCCTGGTGCCTGGGCACTGGCCTCCCCCTGGGGCCCCAACATGCATGAATTCACAGAGATACATGAATGGATAACATTAGCAAATGGTATTGGAGCAGTGTATCTCTCTTCCAATCTCCCCTGACAATCAATATGCCTCTTCTTTGTTAGGCCCCTCCACCTTTCCTCCCAATTCTGCATCATGCACACCTACAGACACTAATTGTGGCTAATTATGGCTAATGCCAGAATATTGCTGGAATGCTAGAAGCTCAGGGGCAGTTAAGAAACTGAGAGAAAAGAAGCCAGGACTCTTTTTAGTGAGTAAGAAGAGGAAGGAAAAGCTATGAGTACTACTAATGAGTGCTTCCCCCACTCCCAGGCTTATCTTGTCTACTCACCTGTAACCTGGTTTCTTTTAGACTATTATTAACTCATCCAACCTACAAATATTTCATGAACATTGATGAAATAAGAAGAAATGAGGGCTGATACCTAGAATGGAAAAGAAGGAATATGTCCAGTTGTCAGGCAGAAATACCAGCCAAGTGGCCACCTTGAGGCATTACCTGCAGTGGAGAGAGCCACAGCGGGGCTAGATCAGAGAAACCAAATCTGTCATGAGGCTGAGAGTGGACAATGGAAGCCTTCAAGTGCATGAATATTGGAGTGGGGTGGGAGACAAGGAGCAAAGGCATGCAGTTGAGAGTGCTGGCCTTCTTTGTGACCAGAGTGAAGAGTATAAAACTCCTCCCACAGGAATAAGCTGGAGGCTGTGTGAAGGCTGGAGGTGGCTAGGCCTGGAGGAAGAGAGGCAGTGTTTATGTGCATAGATGTGACTGTTCTGTAACTATGGGACTTTCACTCTCAGCATACCAGACCAGCATCCTGTGTGACCCAGGAATCAAAACCAGAACTCCTGGGAGCAAAGTTCTAGGCCAAGCTTCACCTCTTTTGCCTTGCCCCATGGTTAATGCTCAGGGCATTGAGACACCGCTCTGTGGGAGCAGAGGACAAGAGCTGTTGGATCTGGATGGAGCTAGCCTGACGCTTCCCCAATTGCAAAGCCCTAGGTCTCCATGTACAAAGAGCAGAATAGAGTTGCCTTGGCAGTATGACTCTTTCCACATCAAACTGAAATTGCCATCCACCTCTGCCAAGCTTTTTGGAAGGCAGCCACGCTAACCACTGTACCACCAGTGCTCCGTGCCACGCTTTTTGGAAGTAGGTGGAAGGAGAGGCAGGTGTTCATTGATGAGACCAGATGAAGTTTTGTTTGTTTGTTTGTTTGTTTTTCTTTTCCTTTTTTTTTCTGGTTAACTAGCAATTGTTGCGTTATTATTGCGTGGCAGTTCCCAGCGTTTAACATTCAGTATCTGTCATTTTCTTGTTTCTGGTCACTGTCTTGGATTAGAACCAGTTTTCATTAACTAATTTTGCTTTTAATTTACAACAGCTTGAGATACACACAAAACTTAACAGTTGTAGCTTTTGGAGAGGGAAAGTCGATGGGCTGTGGACAAAAAACTAGTTTTTTTCCCCATATATATCCTTTTGTATATTTTTAATTTTGTCATGTGTAGTATTAAGAATAAATAAATAAATTTTATAAATCTGCAGCTTGAATTGTTAGCATTTAATTCCCTGAATGAAAGGTATACCATTCTCCGTACTCCAAATCTACCAATGATTTTTTCCCATTAATTTCTATTAAGAGAGACTATATTTCTCTTTCTGTAGGATGAGCTAAAATTACTTGGAAATCAAGGGGCCACATTGCTGTCATGTATTCAACAACCAGCAACCAAAAGTCCCACCAGGAAACTCAGTCCCAATCAACTTGAGAATGTAGCTACCATGGAAAGGTGAGTGAAGGTGGAATATACTTTTTTAGGAGAGAATAGCACTAGATGATCTGAAACAACCAAGGACAGACTAGAACAGCCACTCTTGAGTCTTGGTAGGGTCAAGAAAGAATAATATTAGAGGCAACAATGGGAAAACGATGGCACCCATCTGGCATCCAGCTATAGAGATATTTTTATGAGAATGCCATCCCGTCCTCCTGTGAAATGCTGTTATCCCAGGATTTCAGGGGAGATGGTAGCATTGGCTGAGTTTCATTTCCAAATTACAGTTTGTCTGGGTGATGTGCTTTGTCAAAGAAAAGGCACAAAAGTAAGGTCACCGGGGGCATGTTCTAAGCACAGCCGCTGAAGCAAAGTTTCTGCCTGGCAGGGAAGGTGTTCTGGTAGAAACATGGAAGGTATGGGAAGCAGTGGGACCATGAGAAAGTCATAGGTGACACAGACTTTCATAATAAGGATGTTACCACAATTTAAAACACTGACTAAAGACATAGATGTTAGCTGCATAAACCTACACAGACTCCTGTGGAAATGAGAGTTAACCACAATGTCTCTTTCTCATTCTTTCTTGACAGGTTACTAGTTCAGTTGGATGAAACAGAAAAAGCCTTTAGTCGGTTTTGGTCCAAGCACCACCTGAAGCTTAGTCAATGCCTGCAACTACAGCACTTTGAGCACAATTTTTGTGAGGTGTTCTTTTCTTGTTTCATAGAGCTTCCTTTTATAGTTCAGTGACCACCAGTTCTCTCTTCTGCCTTGAACTCTGGGTATTGGGGTTTCTCTCCCCCCTACCCCCACTGTACCAGCCCCCTCTTTCCTCTCAGACATCCTCTTCTCACTTTTTCAGTGGGATAGTAATGTTCTAGAATCCAGTTTCCCTGTTGGCATACATGGTATTTCAGTGATGGTTTCTCTTCCTTTCTGATTGGTCATCTGTTGAATGTAGCTTTACTATTCCATCTACATGTGTCTCAGCAACCCCACCCCACCCCTGCTTAATCTGAAAGCTAATGAGCTGCGTATCCATTGGTCCTGAATCCTTTTAGGACTTTTGAGTTTTCTTAGAGTACAGCAAACCTCCACCTCCAGGTGGGTGCTCATTGGCTTACTTCTGGACTGTTCTAATGTGTCTTGTAGGTTAAGCTTGCCCTGGACAACTTGTTGGCAGAGCAAGCAGAATTTACAGACATTGGAGACAGTGTGATGCGTGTGGAGCGACTTCTTAAGGAACACAAAAAACTGGAAGGAAAAGGCCAGGTTTGTTTTTTTGCCCTTTTTGTGGACTGGGGAGGTAGTCACTGTGGACAGTGACAGATGATGCCCACTCATTGTCGGAAGGTTGCCAAAGGACACAGGAATGCCCAAAGCCTGGCCTGTCAGTCACCCCACTCCCACCCCAGGTCTCCAAGGAGATATGCATATGAACACCTGTGATGAGTAATGCCTGCCCTGCAGAGTGCTATTTAGGCTGTGAAGCACCCCATTGAGACTGGAGGCTCGGATGGGGTGAGAGCTCTGGGTGGCCCTGCCCTCCTCAGGGTGTCCCTACCAGTGGAGGAGCAGCAGGGTGGGGGGGCAGGTGACAATGGGCACATTACCCACTGGGCTGGATGTGGAGGTCTGGGCTGGGGGTTGGTGGTAGGGAGGGGAAACTTCAGAAGTGGAAATCAGAAAAAAAAAAAAGAACAACTAGTTTGTAACAAGCAAGACAGTGAAAGGGGGCAAATGGGTTCACATAAGTTCTGTTGCTAACAGAGTGGGCAGTGCTTTCTCCTTTCTCAGGCCCCAAGAGCTGTAAATATCAAACTTGCAAAAGAGGGTGTATTTCTCAATTCTCTTAACAGAATTAAACAACTGTCCAGATCTTCACACAGGTCAGCACTCAGCAGTGATTCTATTTTAATACATTTGGCTTAGTGTGACTCAAGAACGCTGTCATCTCTTGCCAGAGAAGTTCCTTTTTTGCTTTTCTTTGATTAGCTTCTCTATATTTTTGTTTCTTGGGGAGCAAGTACTCTATGGTTAGCACTTCCTTTCTGAGCTAGTCTAGAGGCATGTTTCTTGGATAGTAATTTTGTAGTACTAGATCTTTGCTTTTCCAAGTGCAATCCTCTGGCGAGCAGCATGGATATCACTTGAGTGAGAACTTGTTAGAAATATGGAATTTCTGGCCCCATCTCAGAATCAGAATCTGCATTTTAATAAGATCCCCAGGTGATTGACATGCACAGTATAGAGACATATTCCCTTATGAATAGTAACAAATGTAAGGGAAGGCCACGCTGGTTCTAAGAGCTGTCAGTTGTGGGTTCTGAGCTGGAGGTCTTCTGTACCTGCGCAAACACCCAGACCCACCTGTGCACCAACTTTCACTCAGGAACCCCATCCTTCCCTAGTGTGCAGTTCTTCTGCTATCTGTGACCATTGACAGCTAAACACTTTTGTGTTGGAGGCACAGTCATCAGAAATGTTTATCAAACAATGAAGGAATACAATTTCATGTATCTGATATGTCTTAGTTTCTCCAAGATAGTCCCAATTTTATGTAATTTTAGTTTTTTTCAAAAGAACTCCTTATTAAATGTAGATACTATGTATTTTCATGTATATACATTTATATAGTAGAAAAAAAAGCTTCATCAAGCAAGCCCAGTGCCTTTATTTTGAGCTTGAAAAATGTGCCCGTAGCTACCGTGAAGGTAGCTACCAACCTACCGGTATTCCTTGCCCAAGGTTCTGTGATTATGGTGGTGAACCAGAAAGTCAAAACCTTGCTTTCATGGAGCTTACATTCTACTGGAGAGAGACAGAAAAGGGAAAGGAAATCCTATATAATAAAAGCCCAGTGACTGAACCTCGGAATGACTGGAACAACCGGAACAACCATGGCCCCTTGCCTCAGCTGGCCCCGCCCCTCAGTAGGCCCCCCCAATCCTATTGGGGGGCAGGGCCAGCCAGCAAACCATCTGCAGCCCCTCGCCCCTCACCCCTGCCAGCCCTTGCCCCCAGTTGGGGTGGGGAGGGCCCGATTGGCCCTCATCAGGGCGGGCTGGCTGGACCCCGCCAGTGCACAAATTTGTGCACTGGGCCTCTAGTCTAATAAATAATGATATTAGATAGTAATAAGTGGAATGAAGAAGATAACAGGATTTCATAGAAAGGGATTGGGGCTGCTACTTAAGCTAGGTAGTCAGGAAAGGCCTCTCTAAGAAGGTGACTTTTGATCTGAGAGCTGGATAGCCATGTAAAGATTTGGGGGATAGCCTTCAAGGCAGAGAAGCTGCAAATGCCGGGTCTTGAGGCAGGAATGAGGTTAGTGAGTTCAAGGAATGCAGCTGGAGCAGAGTCAGCCAGGTCAGAGCAAGGTGGGAGCAATGGCTGTGAGGATTGGGTTTTATTCTCAACCTAGTCAAGTTTCTCAGCCTCTCTGAACATAGCCCCTCATCTGAAATAGTAATTCCCACCTCACAGAATCCCTGGGAAGACCGAATGAGTGAGTACATGGAACATAGAAAGTGGTCAGAACTCAGAAGCTATTATTATTATTCCTTCATTTCAGTAGAGGGATCTTCCAGCCATGCAGCAGTGGCTTCTAGTTTATATTTATGGAACGGGAAGCCATTGCAGGGTGCTCTGGATTGTGTTTTAAATAGTGGGGATGGGTCTGCATGACTGCACCCTCATTCTCTCATCTGCCCACCTCCTTGGACTTGTGATCCTTGGTACATACTTTAAAGATCACTGACTGGAGCTAGGAGTACAATCTGTGGTCACGGGACATAGCAATACGCTGTGAACCCATGACACATCTTTCCTGGACAGAGTTCTGGAACCAGCTGAACTAACCCACTGCAGGCAAGCCCAGGCAGGTTGGTTTTACCCATCTGTGCCTTGCTTACCCTGTCTTGTATTTATTTTCTAAAGGATGCAGTAGATCTATTCCCCTGCGTTTGGGTGAACTGAGTAAAGCTATCTCCTCATAACCAGGTGCCAGTTTTCTAGGAGGCATTGTTTCTTCAGATGAGAAGGGCTTGGCTAATCTTTCCATTTGTTCTGTCAAGTGTTAAGGAACAAGGTGATACCTGGCTGGAATCTGTCGAAATTTGTTTAGGGTTTGCCCTTCACTCAGTACTCAGGAGTCGACGTCCCTCCTGGCATAGCCACACACTGGTTGTTTCTGGTTTGTTACTAACTTCCTTATTCTGTGCAGTGATATCATCCCCATGGGGAACCTCAGAGCCAGCTCACTGCTGCATTCCTGTTGCATGATAATTGAGTCTGTTCCTTTATCTTGTTCCAGTTTGAGGGCGTAGCAGTTCTTAGAGCGCTCCTTTTTTATTCTGAGAAACAATGGTCCCAGCCCCATCTCCTACTCCTAAAAGCAGAATTTGCTGCAGAGTTTTTGGCTGGGAGGCATGCTGGGGCCTTGGGCGATTAACTAGCCAGGAACAGACCAGGACAGGGCAGGGAGAACCAACCCAATTTCAGCCTTGACCTCTCCCCCCAAGGCCAGGGGCCAGCAGTTACACTACCGTGTCCCAGAAGGCATGTAATCCAGCTTGTTAACCTCTCAGGGACATATTCTAGCATGACTGTGTGTGTGTGTGTGTGTGTGTGTGTGTGTGTGTGTAAATTTTCAAACACATGCAAAAGTAGATTGACTAGAACAATGAACTCCCATGTATCTATTGCTCAGTTTCAATAACCATTAATGTTTCACCTTTCCCGTTTCACCTGACCCACTTCCCCATACATACATTTCATCCTGTGCCATTATCTGTGGGTCCATCCTGGGCTCCCTGATAAGGCAGCATCACTGTTTCTCACCATTTTCTTCCACAGTAGACACACTCATCTTCCATCCATTGTAGCAGTAGAGTCCTTGGGGGAGAAAAATAAACTGTAGTTACAGTAAAGATTTTTGAATTACACATTGCAATCTGACTAGCTGGCCTTCTGGAATTTTCAGCATCTGAAAGGCTTGTGAGCAGAGCGCCAGATTTCAGCAATTTCTTTCTCATTATTTCTTTTTTACTTTGGTTTTATTGCCTATTTAACATGAGCAGGAGCTGTATAGACTAAAAAATAAGCTGTGGTTTGGAGGTTTGACAGTAAAATTCTTTGTAAGTACTTTGGAGGATTTGATAGTCATGGTTGTAACAGCCATTATTCATAACATTTTGGGAGGCCAACTGGGCTGGAAAGTGGTAACACAGGCTGTGGAGCCAGACCGAACCAGATTTTAAAAACTCAGCTCTAACAACTACCAGCAATGCGACCCTAGGACCCTAGTCAAATTTCTTAGCCTCTCTGAACATATCCCCTCATTTGAAAAAATGGACAATACTGATTCCCACCTCACAGAGTCCCTGTAAAGACACAATGAGTTAGGGGCGTAGTGAGGACTTAATGAGTACCTGGTACATAGTAGGTGGTCAGAACTCAGAAGCTATTATTGTTATCCATTCATTTCAGTACAGTGATCTTCCAGCCATCCTCACAGCTTTCCTCAATCTCACATGTTTTAAGAATAGTGCTGGAGGGTGAGATGCCACACACCAAGTGAAGGGCACGCTGTGATCGCCACAGGGCTCTTGTGAAATAGCCTGTGATGCAGTTCCCCATTCTCAGAAAACTGGGGCCATTCTTAAATTAGGCAGCTAAACATTTTTTGTTTTTTTTAAAAAAGTCAACAGAGATTTCCTTGGCAAGTTTTCATGCTTCTATACTGACTAAAGTCAGACAGGTTTAATCAGCTCCATGAGGTCTCTGAGCTTAGGCAGCACCCGTGTGGCCATTTTCCTGTGTGTGGTGGTCAGAGCCAGATTCTGCAGCCAGGCTCCTCCTCCCTGGGCCACGCTGGCCATTGTGCCTCCACTCCTCTCTTGTAAAACACCCATATTAAAGGGTTTGTTGTGACGAGTGAAAGAAATAGTTTAAGCATTCAGATTAGGGCCTGGCAGGTAGTTAGGCCTCATTGAATGTTAGCTGTTGTCATTGACATCACAGAAGTGGTGGAGTCCATCCTGTGCAACAGGATGTCTCCCAGGTTCATCGTGCAGTGGCTGAGCAGTTCCAGTAAGAGTGTCTCATTCATTCTTTGCTGGGGCTGACCAGCAGACGCCGAGTGACGGATGAATGATTACTCTGACACAGGATTGCTGTGAAAGAGAGGGCTAAGGGACTGCCTGTCTAAAGGAACCAGACAGCCTCGATTGCCTGCCTCTTCAGGCTTTTATTGTAACAGCAGTTTGAAATAAAGTTTATCTTTTAGATACAATCAGTAGGGTAAGTAATCTTGGGGGGGGGGCGGGGCGCATATGTTTGCAGTGTCCTTTAAGCAAGGACACCTAAAGATTAAGGATAAAGATTCCGGTAAACACCCAAGGGTCTGCACACGCACATACTTGTTTGGAAAGGTCAAGGAACAATTAGGGGTGCTACCTTCGGCCAAACTCCCCTAAGTCAGAATTCCGATAAACAGGGCGGGCCGCCTTCAGCCCACTCCTTTTTTCGGAATTTTCCTTCTTACAAACTTTCCAACCAAATCCCATGCTTCCCCACAATTCTTCATTTGTTCTGCAAGTGTTTACTGATATCCTGCCATGCTAAGCACTGTTCTAAGTTCTGAGGGCACAGCAGTCAGCAACACAATTCAAAATCCTGCCTGAGGAATCTCCATTCCAACCTCCCCTCAGGAATGGCAACCAGTGCATCCGGGCCTTTGTTGTTCAGAACTATCGCACTGGGTGTTTACCCCGAGTTCTTTTAAATAGCCACTGCTTGATTTGTATGCCATGGCTCCTTTGTGTTTTGCACAACAATTATTTATATTTACTAGTAAGTACCTAATTTGTGCTTTGTACTGTTTTAAGTTGAATAACAGCTGGTATGTGCCTGCCAGGGTCTGTGGCATGGTGGGCAATAGATAAGTGATCATAAAACAGTGAAGTGTGTGCTCAGATCAAGAACGGCACCGAGGAGGGGCATCAGAATAAAATGGTGGAGTTAGAGAACATATCCTGGAGAAGATGAACTCTAAAGGGTATTTTAGATTTAGCTCCAGAGGAGTGTGGGTGCCGTGGGAGGGGAGAGGCAGAGGAGTGGGGGCAGGGGTGATGAGGGAAGGACGAGGCTTTCTAGGCAGAGGAGCATGGAGAGAAGGCATGGAGGTCTGAGCTGCCTGAATATTTGGGGAACTACAAATGGGCCGTTAGTGGGGCAACAGGTGAGGGAAGTGGAGGATGAGGAGACACAGGTTTGAGCCTGATAATGAAAGGCTTTGTATGCATTGCTCAGGAGTTTGAATTTTCTCCTGAAGTCCTCCATAGGGAGCAAGAAAGGACTTGAAGCTTGGGAGGGATGTAGACATGATAAAATTGGAATTGCTGCTTCATCAGCAGTGTGGAGCATGGTTTGAAGGAGAACAAAGAAGCCAGCTGTCTAGGCAGAAAGCATGAAGGCCTGAACAGACAGTGACAAGGAGTTGGTCGAGAAGGTCTCAGAATTCAAAAGTTATTAAGAAGGATGTGGGCTCTGTAAGGCTTGGTGAATGACTGGCTAGGTAGGGTTGAGGGATTTTGAGATTGTTAAAACTATGAACCATTGTAAGTTAAGAGAGAGGCCAGTTGTCATCGCTGGGAGTCATCAAAACTCCTTGTGTTACTGTAAAAAGTTAAGCCAGGGCAAAAGGTATACTGGATGCTCACTGTGTCAGCAAGGGTGCATATGATCTCTCTGCTCCCTGAGACCTCTGGGAATGTGGCAGTCATCTGCGGTGACTCACAGGTCTGTGTTGTTTCACACAAATCCAGCCAAGCAGATGACTGCATCATCTAGTGCATTGGCCCATTCATTAATTCATTCATGCATTATTATATTGATCAAATATTTATGGAGCTTACATATTGGTGGGAGTGAGTAAAGGAGGGAGAAATTGTACATTGAAGTAAACAGAGATATGTTCAGATGGAGGAAAGTGTAGTTAGAAAATGAAAACAAAGTGAGGGAGGGGGCCTGGGTGGGTGGGTTGCAGGGAGTGGCTTTAGAAACAGCAGCTAGAGAAAGGCCGGCCAGGAGGTAAACTGAGAGCTTAGACGGGAGTGACCCTGGGAGGAGATCCTGGGGATGGCACTGAGGAAGGAGCTGGTTTGGCTGCCAGCCTTGTTGAAGCCACATCCTTTACCTTGATGACTACAGTAGCCCCTCACTGGGGTCCCTGCTTTGAGACCCTCTCCTCGAAACTCCAGTGCTTCCATGTCACAATGAGTAAAAGCCAAAGTGCTGACAGTGGCAGCAAGGCCCTCCCCAATCCAGTCCCTCTCTTTCCTCACTATTGCACCTCCTACGCCTTTCCTGCTCACTCCTCTGTTCCAGCCACAGTGGCCTCCTCCTGCTACCGGAACACGTCAAACATGCTCAACCTCTAGGCCAAGTACTGCATGGCTTGTCCCTCACTTCAGGTCTTGGCTCCTGTGTCAAGGGTTCCCAGGACCACACCCAGATTTGAAGAGTTGCTAGGAGGACTCATGGCATTCAGCATACTCATGGTTGTAATTTATTACAGTGAAAGGATACCAAGCAAAAGCAGCAAAGGAAAGGTGCAGGGGGTGAACTCTGGAGGCTATCAGGTGCAAGCTTCCAAGAGTCTTCTTCCTGTGGTGTCCCATGGGATGCACTTAACGCTCCCTGCGGTGCATTGGGATCACACTGTAAAGTGTTGTCAACCAGGGAAGCTCAGTGCTCAGAGTTTTTATTGGTAGCTGGTCACATAGGCAGCCTCTGCCTGGCATATACCAGAATCCAGACTTCCAGAAAGACAGCAGGGGTCCAGCGTAAAGCATATTGTTCGTCCAGTTTAGGTATGGTGAGCCATTCTCCATGGGGACGATAGGACCCCTCCTGATGTTCCTAGATGCCACCCAAGGCCAACCTTGCAAGCAGGCCTTTCCTAGGATAGTATTCTTTCCTAGAGAGCACCTGCTCAGGGGGCCCTTCGCCCACCATCCTACTTAAAATAGCAACTGCTCCACCCACACTCCTTGTCCTCCCCTCCCTGTTTGATTTTTCTTCATGGCGCTCATCACTATCTAAGATATTTGTTTATTGCTTGTGTCTCCTATTAGCATGTAAGCTTCATAAGGGCAGGGGTTTTTCCCGCTTTGTTTCCCACTGAACCCTCAGTACCTGGATGATGCTTGGCACATGGTAAGCCTCAATAACATGTGAGGATTGAAAACAGGAAAATATGGCACATGTGGTTAGAACAAAGCAAGCCATGCAGAGAGAGGGAGATGTGGTTGCTGAACAGACGAGGTCAGAGCAGACAGTGAGCTGTGGTTCCAGGAAAGGGTTTATAGGAACATATTTCTTAAGTCGCATGACTCCCCCATAGAGTTGTCCAAACCAGATCTTTACCTTTTCTTAACTTCAGCTCACTCCCAGCTCTCCTCAGGGCCACAGGCCTGTCCTTTTTTCTTTTCCATTTAGTGGGATTCAGAGTCTCCTATTCTGTGCAGTATAACACCTCTGCCCTAGAAGTTATCACATTGTAATCATTTAATTATTTGTGTAATTTATTTAATATGTGAGTTCTCCATTAGGCTGAAAGTTTCTGGCTTGTTAACACTATGTCCTCAGTGCCCATCCCAGAACTCAACAAATACTTGAGTGAAATGACTAGTTTTTCTTCAGAGTGACAGTGGCCCTGGATTAGGCCAGACTTCTTGGGAAAGGAAGAGCCTGCCCAGATTCCCCAGCCCCAGACTTTCAGCCTAAACCCCGAGCCAGCATCTCCTTAGCCTCCCTCTAGGATTGGAGCACACAGTGTCAAGCAAATACCAGCTTCACCATGACTTGGCTGTGATGCTTTGCTGTGCATGTTCACTTTGCAGGAGTCCTTGGAAAAGGCCCAGCTGCTTGCAACAATCGGGGACCAGCTCATCCAAAGCCACCACTACGCAGCGGACTCCATCAGGCCCAAGTGTGTGGAGCTCAGGCACCTCTGCGATGACTTCTTCAATGAAAACAAGAAAAAACATGACATTTTAGAAAAGTCTTTGGAATTACATAGACAGCTGGACAAGGTGAGCAAAACAAAGCTGTGACCGTGATGTCTGCAAAATTTTCTGTAAAGCAGTCTTAGTCAGACTTGACCTCCCTGCCCCACATGGTTGCTGAGAAGATAAAGAACTTCATGGGGAACAGAGCTCAAGAGGCATTACAAGCTGCAGGTTCTAGGTCACAGGGGTATTGAAGGTCAAAAGTGCCTCAGTCAACCCACCCATTAGAATGAATTGAGTCTGTTTTCCTGGGTGTGGACCCAGAATTAAAGAGTGTGCTCTGGCCCTAAGCCGGTTTGGCTCAGTGGATAGAGTGTCGACCTGTGGACCAAAGGGTCCCAGGTTCTATTCCAGTCAAGGGCATGTACCTCGGTCAAGGGCATGTATCTCGGTTGCAGGCTCCTCCCCACCCCGGGCCCTGGTTGGGGCACATGCAGAAGGCAACCAATGGATATTTCTCTCACATCAATGTTTCTCTCTGTTTTTACCTCTCTCTTCCACTCTCTCTAAAAATCAATGGAAAAATATCCTCAAGTGAGGATTAAAAAAAAAAAGTGTGTTCTGGCTTGGCCCTGTGGGACATTTTTTTGATTCCCCCTCAAGCATACAGAGACCAAGCCCTATATTTGCAGAGTGCTTCTTCTCATCTGAAGACATCGGATTGTGAATCCTTTGGGAAAAGCTTAAGTTATAATGACCATTTATACACTCCTACCATTTATAGAGGACCTAGATAACATGTGAGCACTGACCATTTATACACTCCTACCATTTATAGAGGACCTACTATGTTCCCAGTGGGAGCATAATTATGTCATCTATTTAATCCTCAGATTAAATAGATAACATGTGAGCATTGAAAACAGGAAAATATGGCACATGTGGTTAGAACAAAGCAAGCCATGCAGAGAGAGGGAGATGTGGTTGCTGAACAGACGAGGTCAGAGCAGACAGTGAGCTGTGGTTACAGGAAAGACAAGTTATGAGGAAGGTATTAATGGCCTCAATTTTCAGAGACAGAAACTGATATTGAATGTGGTTAAGTCCAAGAGTTGCAACACTTAGTGCATGAGAATTGCCAGGTGAGTTTGCTGTATTGCAGATTCCCTGGTTTGCCACCCCGGAGACTGAGGTTCAGTAAGTCTGGGCGATGCCGTAGAATCCGTGTTTTCAGCAAGGGCCCAGGTGATTGTGGTGCAGGTGGTACAGGGACACACTGAGAAACCCTGGGATAAGTGACGGCCTGAGACCGCACATGGAGGAGAGAGGGGATTGCAGATTTGAAGTCAGGACTGCCAAATTCAAACCCCAGGCTCCAGAGACTAGACAGCAATGCTGTGTGAGCAGAGGGCTCACAGGGAGGGAGTGCAGCCTCTGGTGCCCTTTGGCAGTGATCTCTTGGACAAGTGCCCAGTCAGCAGGGGCAGTGACTTTTGGAGCCTTCCCTGTCAGCTGTTCCCAGGCAGCACGTGGCTTATGGCCAGGAGTGGGGGAGCTCCATTCCTATAGCTCTTTCTCTGCGTTGGGTGGGGCACCCGCCCAGGCTGTTTACATCATCTCATTGCTAAAGAGATTTTAATGTCAGTGAAGTCCAGCTGTTCCAGAAGCAAGTGGCTCAGAAGGACCTGGTGCGCAGCCTGCTCTGTGGGCTGAGCTCTCTGCAGGATCAACTACTGTTTCCCTCAGTCCATATCTGCTCCAGAGATAACAGCCTAATGCTGAGCTGAGTGTGTGTGTGTGTGTGTGTGTGTGTGTGTGTGTGTGTGTGTGTGTGTGTCTGGGAAAGCAAGTAGTTGCTGTGACTGCGGAAGACCCCAGCCTAATGTTTTCTGCAGATCTAGGCATGATGTTTCAAGACAAAGTTTTCACAGTATATATTAAAGCGTGATTTCCTACTACTTTGAAAATCCAAAAATGTAGGAAAGAGGAGGGAAGAAGTTACTGGTGGATGCCTACACATCCTACTTCCCTTATCACTTAATAATAATAAGTGATAATTATTAACCTTTAAATACCTTTATTGGTCTGTGTGGTTTTTGTTTTGTTGTTGTTATTCTAAAAGTAGCACACATTCAATGTAGATAAATAGGGGGAAAATAAAAGACAGATTTAAGTTGCCTGTAATTTCCCACTTAGTGATAACTCCTTTGGAGTGCTTTTCCCTTGTATAGTTACTTGACGTAGCCCTTCAGGTCACCTGGAATGGAAATGCAGGTGTACTTGCTCTGGCAGCTCATGTAAATATTCAGGCATCACCAGGGCCCTTGTCTTTCTGTGTACATCTGTAAAAAGTTGAACTGTTAGAATTTATCACCTACCTGGTTTCATCCCAGCATTCTGGAAAGTGTGAGTACTGCTGTTCTCGAGTTACAGAACTTTTCATTCTTGGATGCTTCCCTGGGAAAGACAAATGACAATACGTGCAAATGCGGACAGAGGAAAGTGTTTTTGTTAAAAAGACAGTCCCTCCTGCAAGCAAAGCATGTAGGGGCCAGGTCTGGTGCCTCATTAGTTACCCTGTGCTCTTGTAACCAGTTAGGAGGTAAGACAAGTGGCCTAGAAGGTCAACCCGAGAAGTCATTGGTTACATTTCTCTATAGTGAGACCAAACTTAGAAGTCCTTGCCTTTCTCCTCCTGGAGGGATAGTAATTGCTGTCAGTAGAAAAGGGCAGAATGTTTACACGATGCATTTTACTGGTTGGGTGACTTCCCTGAGAAGTGGACAGATGTAAAATTGGTTTGGGTTTGTCCACCTCACAGTTGTATTTACAGGGGTTAGACCTCTCGACTTCATGCTGTCCCAGGACAAGTTCCCAGTGTCTCGGAATCCTGGTAGAGCCAGAGGAGCGCAGACCTCCCAAGGGACTGAGGTGGCTGAGCTGTGGTCAGGCTAACTGCACAGGGCACTGTGTTTCTTTTCAAAAGGTCAGCCGGTGGTGTGAGGCGGGAATCTACCTCTTGGCTTCCCAAGCTGTAGACAAGTGCCAGTCTCGAGAGGGTGTTGACGTTGCCTTGACCGACATCGAGGCATTCCTGGACACAGCGACGGAGCAGCAGCTGCCCAGCCCCAAGGAGATTTACAACCAGTTTGAGTTGATTCTCACCCCTGATGTAAAGGTAATGTTAGTGGGTTATTTTCATCCTGTGGTTGGGAAGGAGGCATTGGGGGCCTTTGCCTGTTGCTGAAGAAAGTCCAGGCAGGATATACTGAGCAGGCTAACCAGTCCTTGAGCCCTCAGGGGGCCTCTTAGACTCCTGGCAAACTGCTTCTTGGCAGACTGACCTTTCACAGTCTGACTCAGTCATTCATTTCTCTACAAATCTTCACGAGCATCTCTCATGTATCGTGCACTGTGCCAAGAACCAACAGTAAACAGAAATAGACACGGTTCCATCCCGCATGGAATTTACAGTGTAGTGGGAGAGGCTGACATTAATAAATGTCAAACACAAAACACAAAAATGTGTTCCAAGCTGAAATGAGTGCTCTGGAGTTGGGATTCAGGGTCCTATTGGGTATGTGACAGCGGAACTTGACCTGGCCTGGGGGTCACTTGGAGCAAGTCCTAGAGAATGAGTAGAGAAGATGGGGGTCCTTTTCAGTCTGAAGGAATAGCATGTGCAGAGGCTGCAGGGCTGGAGGGAGCCTGGCGCAACTGCAGAACTCAAGGGTCAGGGTGGCTGGAGTACAGAGAGCAGACAAAGAATGTTTGGGGTAAGATTAGAGAGGGAAAGACGAGGTGGGGCTCTGTGGGCCGTTTTAAGGAGTTTGGCCTTTCTTCTAAGAGCAGCGGGAAGCCACTACAGAATTTAAGCAGGGGAATAACTTGATCTGATTTGCATTTGAGAGGAGCACTCTTCTGTGAAGCCAGCGAGTTATGAATAGCACGCCTTCCTCGGATACCCACATCATTTTGCACGTACCTCTGCTCGAAAGGCTTCATCACCTCTTTTAAGTCATGGACCCTTTTGAGAATCTGATTCACCTACTTTTAGGGAGTTTGATATAGGCAGTTTTTACAAAAATGCAGACAATTCAACAGGGATGGTGAAGCCTCTTGGGGCTAGCAAGAAACAGGGAGCAGTTACCACTCCTAATCCTAAAAGGCAAAGGGGTCCTTGGAAGTGATGCAGCTGTGACTGTAAGAGAGGCAGCTAGTAAAGGCTGTGGCCTTGGGCAAAGGAATACTAGACACTGGTGGAGAAATATATACCACTACACTGAAAGGTCACAGGTTCGATTCCCAGTTAGGACGCATACCCAGATTGTGGGTTCTATCCCTGGTCAGGGTGCATTTGGGAGGCAACTGATCAATGTTTTTCTCTCTCTCCCTCTCCATTCCTCTCTCTCTAAAATAAATTTTTTATAAAAAAAATAAAATAAAACAGCTGTAGCCAGTTTGGCTAGTGGATAGAGAATTGGCCTGCGGACTGAAGGGTCCTGGGTTCGATTCTGGTCAAGGGCATATGCCTGGGTCGCATGCTGGATCCTCAGTGGGGGATCTGCAGGAGGCAGCCAATCAATGATTTTTTTCTCATCATTGATGTTTCTATCTCTCTCTCCCTCTCCCTTCCTCTCTGAAATCAATAAAAATATATAATTTTTAAGAAGAATGAAACAACCAAAATATCCCCAAAGCCTATCTATTCTTTTAGTTTGAAGTAAAATTCTAGGTTATAAGATTAAATATACTATGTGTCAGAGAATGTTTTATCCACTGAGGGGTAATGACTTTGTTGTCAAAACTGGTACTTTACACATATAAAAATATTCCAAGATACATGTATATACACAGGTTGGTGTAGACACATGGTTCTCTTTACTCGGGTAGCAGAGAGGGCCTAGGAACAATGAGACACCAATATCAATGAGCACACCGAGCACCCAGAGCTTGGTTTCTAATACTATTCTCCAAGAAAAGAGACCCAGGCTCCTTGGAGATATGACTGATTCTAGGACTGGGGCAGGAAATATACAAGGTGATCTTGGGAACATCTTACCAGGTAGAATGTCAAAAAGTCAGGAATTGCTAAAAAGCAAAACAAACCACAGTGATGGGACATAGGAGGCAATCGAAAGAGCTCCCCATGGCCAAAGCTGGAACCATCTGAGCAACAGAATTAATAGAGTAGTATTGGATTACAACCCAAAGCATAAAATAGATCTCCATGACTCCATGCTGATATAAATAAGTGGTGGAATACATACATAAATAGAGAGGGGAGAGGAAACTAATCTCACATGCAGAAGAATTCCACATTATTTATGTAGATACTTAGCCCTCGTGGAGGTGGAGCAAGACTTCCCCTCCTTAAGTGGGGGCTACACATAGTGACTTTCTTCCAAAGGGTACAGTATGGGAAGGGAGAGATGGAAGAATGACTTCACAGCGGAGAAAACTAATATACTACCCCAGCCAGGTGATCAAGGTCAACATCAACAGTATTAAGTCATGCACATGGTATGATGTGATGTGATAAAAATGGCACGTCTATGGTCTTCTCCCCCCAAAAAAACATAACTTCAGTTTAATCATGAGAAAAACATCAGAGAAATATCAACCGAGGGACAGTCTACAAAATACCTGACCAATACTCCTCAAAGCGTCAAGGTCATCAAAAACCAGGAAAGGCTGAGAACTGGTCACAGCCAAGAGGAGCGGAAGTCATGACAACTAAATGTAATATGGTATCTTGATGGGACCCTGGGGGAGAAAAAGGCACATTAGGTAAACAGTAAGGAAACCTAAATAAAGTATGTACTTTATTTAATAGTAATGTACCTTATTTAATAATTTTGTACTTTATTTAATAAAGTATGTACTTTATTTAATAATTTTTTAAAAAATCAGAATAATGTATCAGTATTGATTGATTAATTATAACAAATGTACCATAGTAATGTAAGCTGTTAATAATAGTGGAAAGTGACCGTGGAGTATATGGGAACTCTTTATACTATTTTGCAATTTTTCTGTAAATCTGAAACTATTCTAAAAAATAAAATTTGTTTCTAAAAAGCTGGTACTCTAAGTCTAAAAGGTTGAATCCGTTACATTTCAGACATAACGATTATCAACACAACATCAGCCATTACACTGTTGTTCTTGTAGCAGCCACCTGTCTCTGTCTGAGGCTCCTCGAGGCATTTCCCTAGTACATGGCGATTGAGCTGCCCCCTTAGTGCCGCTGTTTTGATTTTTCTCCCTCATTCGCTCTCAGCGCCCCGTGTAAAGAATGACATAATCTCAGTAGAAAATTGCAAAATTCAGTTCTTCAAATGTTTCTTGGGTGCCCAGTTTGTGCTTTATTCTGAGAATACAGTCCAGTACAGAGCCCGCAGTCACGGTGCTGACAGTGGAGTGGAAGACAAACATTTCCCCAGCAATGCTCCTAGGTCCAAGAGCATATAAAATGGAGGGACAAAGGTAACACAAGGGAGGCAGTGGTCAGGATCAAGTATGAAGAGCCTGGTGCTGCAGGATGAGGCATGAGGTGTCATTGCAGGGCTTTTGAACAGGTGAATTACATGATCAGATTTAGCTTTCAGAAAGATAATTCTGAAAAAAAAAGGAAAAAGATAATTCAGATTGTGGTATGGAGAGTGGACTTGCAAGTAAAAATAGGAGAAAAGGGGGAATGCAGTTGTTAATCTTGTACCAACCTCCCCCTGGTTTGAGCTTAGGAATTTAGGGTCTCTTCTGAATGCCTCAGTTTAATTCAGTGAACCATTTGCAGGGTTCACTCTGGGGTCTTAAGGGATAGATCCAAAAGAGCAAAGATGATTCGAGTCCTGTCCGGTCCAACGGTGAGTCGTTGGGGTCTAGCACGTGGCACTGACCTCACACCAGGGATGCACAGCGCACATCATCAATTTGACAGCCATCCATCCAGTCAGATGTTCTCTTTCTGCAGCAGTTAACACCCAAGTCTCGGTTTCCTCAAACTCATCACTGGGCCACCAGGGCAGGTAGTAGTGGCTGCTCACCATCAAACTGACATTGCCATCACCCTGACGTAAGGGAATTTGGCTTCTTTTGGGACTTGGACTCATAGCTGTGTTCTCAGAACCTCCGGTGCGTTGTTCAGCCGTGCTTCCTGAGGCCAGGGGCACATTCTCTGAAGAGACTATTTAATCACAGACCCTGAGCTTAATCAAGTCCAGGGGTCAGCAAAGTATAGCCTGTGGGCCAGAGGGGCTTGCCATCTACTTTTGTATGTCAAGTTCGATCAGAACACAGCCACACTCATTCGTTTCTGTATTCTCTATGTTCTATGACTGCTTTTATGCAGCAACAGCCAAGTACAGGAGTTACCTCAGGGACCAGATGGCCTGCAAAGCCTGAAGAGTTTTACTGTTTGGACCTTTACCGAAAAGTTTGCCAAACCCTAGTCTAACCAACCTGTCCAATAGATATATAGTGCAGCCTGGCTGGTGTAGCTCAGTGGTTGAGCATCAGCCCAGGAACCAAGAGGTTCAATTCCCCATTAGGGCACATGCCAGGTTCTGGGCTCGATCCCCAGTAGGGGGCGTTCAGGAAGCAGCCAATCAATGATGTTTCTTTCTCATCAAAGTTTCTATTTCTCTCCCTTCCTCTGTCTCTAAAAATCAATAAAAAAATATTTAAAAAAAGAAATATAGTGCAAGTCACATATGTGAGCTAATGAGATTTTCTAGTAGTCACATTTTAAGAAGTGAAAAGAAACAAGTGAAATCAAATTTAATAATGTTTTATTTAACCTATATCTGAAACATCCTTTCAACATACAATTGATAAAAAAAAATGAGTGAGATATTTTATATTCTTTTTGCATAAGAAGTCTTCAAAATCCAGTGTGTATTTCCCACAGCTCAGTTCACACCAGACACATTTCAGGTGCTGAAGAGCCTCATAGGCTAGTGGTTACTAGATAGACAGTGCAGGTCTGCACTCGGGCCCACCAAAGAGTGAGATGAGCCCCAGCTCTTGATGCAGAGGTCAGCGTTGACAGGGCGGAACAGTTTTTCTATAACTGACACTCCTGTCCTGCCTCCAAGATACTGGCTCCTTCCCTCAGAAGATGGCCCAGCATAAAAAAAAGACAAATTTACTTGTATAGTTGCAAAATGTGGCAACCTCCGTGTGTGTGTGCTGAGCTTGTACTTTCAGAATTAGGCATCCTCAAAGCACCCTGCATAACTCTTCTAATTCTGGGTCCCTTTTTTGATGGTTAAAATCATCCACGAGACAGATGTCAGAGTCAGCAGGACAAAGAAAAGGTACCCACTTTCCTTGATCCACCAGAGCTAGAGGGATGTCATGCTTCAAGTGAGGCCAAAAGAAACATTCAGCTGAATTCAGGCCTTGGTGAAACTCAAAGACATTTGGGTCTTGTTTCTTATTTCCTGAGTCCCTGCTTTAGAGCATGTAGTCAGTTTTGGAAATGTCTGTGAGTTTCATCTCTCCCCTGGTATTTCTTCAGTTTCTTTTTTTCCTACTTATATAGAGAGAAGGAGTCACACTGAATAACACTTAAATGTGTTGTGTGGGTTTTTAAAATATATATACTAGAGGCCCAGTGCACGAAATTCATGCACTTTGCGGGGGGTGGGGGGTTCCTCAGCCCGGCCGCCCTCTCGCCGCAGTCCAGGAGCCCTTGAGGGATGTCCGACTGGGGCCTAAGCTGGCAGTCGTACATCCTTAGTGCTGCCACAGAGGTGGGAGAGGCTCCCACCACTGCCACTGTGCTCGCCAGTTGTGAGCCAGGCTCAGGGCTTCTGGCTGAGTGACACTCCCCCTATGGTAGCACACTGACCACCAGGGGGCAGCTCCTGCCTTGAGAATCTTCCCCCTGGTGGTCAGTGTGCGTCATAGCAACTGGTTGTTCTGCCGTTTGGTCAATTTGCATATTAGCCTTTTATTATATAGGATTCTTTATTGATTTCAGAGAGGAAGAGAGAGGGAGAGCAATAGAAACATCAATGATGAGAGAGAAACATCGATCGGCTACCTCCTGCACTTCCCCTACTGGGGATGTAGTGCACAACCCGGGCATGTGCCCCGACTGGGAATCGAGCTGTGACTTCCTGATTCATAGGTTGATGCTCAACCACTGAGCCATAACAGCTGGGCTGTTGTGTGTGTTTTTTAATTACAGATGCTTGTGGTTTTCTTGATCCTGTTTCAGAACTTACCCAATTCTTTCCCCCAGAACACTTAAACTCTTTCATCCATCAAGGACTTTATTCAGGGTATATTCTTTATTTTTAAATTCCCCTGTTCTGTAAGTTGTCCTAATGCCCTTCATCCATGGCCTATGGCACCCTTTTCTACATTAATGGACAGGGCTGAGTGAACATTTATCCACTCACCATATATTTAGCGAGTACTACTCTGCTCTGGAGATGCAGTAGTGAAACACAGTCGTTGCCAATCCATGGGAGATTCAGACTCCTAGAAGCACATTCTGGTGCAAGGTGAGACATGGATGACTTGCCTATGAGGGAGGTTGGGCGTGGGGAAAGGGGGAGATGGGTGAAAGGAAATGAGTCATGTCCTCAGGCTCAGTGCAGAGCAATCTCATGATTTGCTTTTGTTCCTGCAGGCCAACACCCAGAAAGTCCTACAGAAGCTGGGAGACGTACAGGAAATTTTTCACAAGAGGCAAGTGAGTCTGATGAAACTGGCAGCCAGACAGACTCGTCCAGTGCAACCTGTGGCCCCCCATCCTGAGTCCTCCCCAAAATGGGTGTCACCAAAAACCAGCCAGCCTTCCGCCATGGGTAGGTTGTTTGGGGAAGGAAGCTTTGTGGCATTGTTTCATGAGGGTAGACATTGTGGTTATTTAAGATGAACAGTGGTTGTTGATTTGACAGATAGTATTTAAAATAAACCACAGATATAAAATACTACAGGCATTGAGGAACTTATAAAGTTTGATAAAACTAAGGGCCTAGATGCAAGGAGAAGCTCATAGTCTAGCAGAGGAATAATAAAAATGCGCAAGTAACATCTGCATAAAAGAGACTTCATAAGGACCTTTAAAAGTCCCACCAGATCCTATTAGCAATGGAGTGGTAAAGTTGGTTCTTTGAAAAGATTGAAGAAATAGTTAAGTCCTTATTATAACGCCACATAAGTTTGTTTTTTTTTAATTTAATATATTGGGGTTCGCAAAACCATACAGGTCCCAAGTGTACAATTCAATAAAACATCATTTGCACATTGCATCGTGTGCCTATTGCCGCAAGCAAAGTCTCTTTCCCTCCCAATTCCCCCCAACTTTGCCCACCTCCACCTAGCCTCTGGCTATCACCACACTGTTGTCTGTGTCTATGGTTAACCCCTTCACTTTCTTTCATCCAATCCCTCAACCCTATTCACCTCTGACAGTTGTCAGTCTGTTCCATGTAACCATGCCTCTGTTTCTATTTTGTTCTTGGTGGTAAAGTTGGTTCTTTGAAAAGATTGAAGAAATAGATAAGTCCTTATTATAATGCCACATAAGTTTTTTTTTAAATTTAATAATTTAATATATTGGGGTTCGCAAAACCATACAGGTCCCAAGTGTACAATTCAATAAAACATCATTTGCACATTGCATCGTGTGCCTATTGCCGCAAGCAAAGTCTCTTTCCCTCCCAATTCCCCCCAACTTTGCCCACCTCCACCTAGCCTCTGGCTATCACCACACTGTTGTCTGTGTCTATGGTTAACCCCTTCACTTTCTTTCATCCAATCCCTCAACCCTATTCACCTCTGACAGTTGTCAGTCTGTTCCATGTAACCATGCCTCTGTTTCTATTTTGTTCTTGGTTTATTTTGTTCATTAGATTCCACATGTAAATGAGATCATATGGCATTTATCTTTCTCTGACTGGTTTATTTAACTTAGCATAATAATCTCCAGGTTCATTCATGCTGCCACAAAATGTAAGAGTTCCTTATTCTATATAGCCACATAGTATTCCATTGTGTAACTGTATAACAGCTTTTTAAAAATATATATATGTTTTTATTGATTTCAGAGAGGAAGGGAGAGGGAGAGAAAGATAGAAACATCAATGAAGAGAATCACTGATTGGCTGCCTCCTGCACGCCCCCTACTGGGGATGGAGCCCACAAGCAGGGCATGTGCCCTGACCTGGAATCAACCATGACCTCCTGGTTCATAGGTCGACATTCAACCACTGAGCCACATTGGCTAGGTCAGTGGTCGGCAAACTCATTAGTCAACAGAGCCAAATATCAACAGTACGATTGAAATTTCTTTTGAGAGCCAAATTTTTTAAACTTAAACTATATAGGTAGGTACATTGTTATTAACTTAATTAGGGTACTCCTAAGGCTTAGGAAGAGCCACACTCAAGGGGCCAAAGAGCCGCATGTGGCTCGAGAGCCGCAGTTTGCCGACCAC
>NW_005354464.1:2932326-2932666 GCF_000412655.1 Myotis brandtii | reverse complement strand
TCAGCCAGCCTTCCTGTGGTTCTGGATGATGTCTGTTTTGTCTTTTAGTTGTAGTTTTGAAGTGGTTGTGCGAGGCAGCAATTTCAGGTGTTTACCTATGCCGCCATCTTGGTTTCTCCCGCCACAGCTTTTTTTTTTATTCCTCATCTGCTGATGAGTACTTGGGCTATTTCCAGATCTTGGCTATCTTATCTAATAAAAGAGAAACATGGTAATTAGCCGTACCTCCGCTACCCTTCCCATTGGCTAATCAGGGCAATATGCAAATTAACTGCCAGCCAAGATGGCGGCCGCCAGCCAGGCAGCTTGAAGCGAACATGAGGCTTGCTTGCTTCAGTGA
>NW_005354464.1:2921665-2931345 GCF_000412655.1 Myotis brandtii | reverse complement strand
GTGTGACAGGGGGCGGCGCCCCAACTCCCCAATCGGCCCTGCTCTGAGCCTGACCAGGGGCTGCACTTAGGGATTGGGCCTGCCCTCTGCCACCCGGGAGCAGGCCTAAGCCAGCAGGTCGTTATCTCCCGAGGGGTCCCAGACTGCGAGAGGGCACAGGCCGGGCTGAGGGAACCCCCCTCCCCCCTGAGTGCACAAATTTTTGTGCACCAGGCCTCTAGTTGTAAATAATGCTGCAATGAACATAGGGATGCACTTGTGCTTTGGGTTTCTAAGGATATTTTCCCAGAAGTGGGATCACTGGTTCATAGGCATTTCTATCTAATATTTTGTGGTAACTCCATACTGTTTTCCACAGTGGCTGCACCAATCTGCATTCCTACCAGCAGTATGTTAGAGTTCCCTTTTCTCTACATCCTCACCAAGACTTGTTTGTGACTTATTGGTGATTGCCATTCTGACAGGTGTAAGGTGATATCTAATCATGGTTTTGATTTGCATATCTCTGATTATTAGTGACATTGAGCATTTTTTCACCTGTCTATTGGCCATCTGTAAGTCCTCTTTGGAGAAGTGTTTATTCAGGTCCTTTGCCATTTTTTTAATTGAGTTGTTTTGTCTTCCTGGTGTGGAGTTGTATAAGTTGTTTATATATTTTGGAAATTAACCCCTTATCAGATGTATCATTGATGAATATGCTCTCTCATTCAATGCATTGTCTTAATTTTGTTGATGGTTTCTTTTGCTGTGCAAACGCTTTTTAGTTTGATGTAATCCCATTTGCTAATTTTTCCTTTGTCTCCCTTGCCCAAGGAGATATGTCAACAAAAATATTGCTATGAGAGATGTCTGAGATTTTACTCTCTATGCTTTCTTCTAGGACTTTTATGGTTCTGTGGCTTACAGATAAGTCTTTTATCCATTTTGAGCTTATTCTTCCACATGGTCTTGATTACTATAGTTTATTACTAAACCTTGAGATCAGGTAGTGTAGGTCTTCCAACTTTGTTCTTTTTCAAGATTTTTAAAGCTATTTTAGGATCTTTTCATTTCCATATACATTTTAGAATCCCCTTTTGATTTCTGCTGGGATTATGATTGAGATTGCACTAACTATATAGATCACTTTGGGGAGAACTGTTATTATACCAATATTGAGTCTTCCAATTTCATAAATATTATATAATTCTCCATTTATTTAGGTCCTCTTTAATTTTTCTTGGCAACATAGCAGTTTGTAATGAAAAGATCTTATGTATTTAATGTTTTTTTAACCCTATAGTAAATAGAATTACCATATATAACTCTTAATAGGAATATATTTCTAAATGAAAATACAATCATCTATGAAAGAGACAATTTTACTTCTTCTATTTCAATCTCTATGACCCCCCCCCCCCCCCCCCCCCCCCGTTATTTTAATGGCTAGGACCTCCAGTACAATGTTGAATAGAAGTGGTAAGAGCAGCCATTGCTGCATTTTCCTAATATTAAGGGAAAGAATTCATGTTTCACTTAAAGTATGATGTTAGTAAGTTTTTTATAGATACCTTTTTATCAGGTTGAGGACATTCCTTTCCATCATGAATGATTGTCAAATTTTCAGATGCTTTTTTTGGTGCTATATATTGAGATGATTATATGATTTCCTCCCTTTTTGTTAATATGGTGAATTACAGTGATTACTTTGAAGTGCTAAACAATCATACATTCTGGGAGAAACCACTCTTGGAAATGATGCATATGTCATTTGTTGCTTCATTATTTTGAAATGCCGTTATTAAGAAAATGCACATTCAGCCCTAACTGGTTCGGCTCAGTGGATAGAGCGTTGGCCTATGGACTCAAGGGTCCCAGGTTCGATTCCGGTCAAGGGCATGTACCTTGGTTGCGGGCACATACCCAGTAGGGAATGTGCAGGAGGCAGCTGATCAATGTTTCTCTCTCATCGATGTTTCTAACTCTCTGTCCCTCTCCTTTCCTCTCTGTAAAAAAAATCAATAAAATATATTTTAAAAAAGAAAAAAAAAGAAAATGCACATTCATAGTTGTTTTATCTTCCTGATGTACTGGCCCTTTTATCATTATAAAATGTCTCTCCTTTCTTCCTTATCTTTAGTAAAGCTATTTGTCTTAAAGTCTATATTAATACAGCCATCCCAGCTTTCTTATGCTTAGTGTTTGCATGAGACACTTTTTCCATTCTTCTATTTGTTTTTCTTTTTAAAGTATACTTCTTGTAGGCAGCATATAGTTGGATCTTGCTTTTTTTAATACATTCTGTTAACCTGTGCCTTCTAATTGGAGTGTTTAGTCTATTTATATACAATGTAATTAAGGACATAGTTGGATTTAGAGCTACTATTTTATTATTTGTGGTTTACTTGTCTCATGTTTTATTTATTTCTCTCTTCCTCTTTTCCTACTTACTTTTGGGTTAGCAAATTCTTGTAGTCTTCCTTTTTAATCCTTCTATTGACTTTTTAGCATACATACATCTTTGCACTGTTTTTCCCCAGATGCTTCTCTTAGGTATTATCATATGCATCCTTAATTTGTGTCAATCTACTTTGAGTTAATGTTGTAGTAAAATATAGGAAATTTGCAGCAGTATAGTTTCACACACCTCCCACCCATCCTCTGTGCTATTCTTATCATAAATCTTGCATCTACATATGTTAAATCCCCCAATATTGTGTTATAAATTTTTGCTATAAGCAATCATGTATCTTTTAAAGAAATTTAGAGAAAGGAAAATATATATATATTATTTTTTATTTACCATCCTAGTCACCATTTTCAGTGTTCTTTATTCCTTTAACTGAATTACCATCTTGTGTCATTTCACTTCAAGATGAAAAAATTCTTTTAGCATTTCTTGTTGTGCAGCATTATTTGCAACTAATTCTTTCATTTGTTAGTTACCTAAAAATTATGGGATCCTTTGATAATTCTCCATTTAGTACAGCTGTCTCTTATATATTCCAGTGTTTTAGAAGTAAGCCTTGTAAATAGTTTAGTGCATTTCTTTCCTGGATTTTCCAGACACACACACATACACAACACACTCAACACACATACTCAGACACACTTACAGGCACATACCACAGATACACACAAACACTGGCACCCATGGAGACATCCCTCTTGGATGTCTGGAAACAGGACTTGATTCTCCTGATCTCTCATCTAGGGCTCTTTGCCAAAAGTAAATTATGTTTACTTCTAAATTATTAGAGGTGAATAACAGCCTCCACCACTTTGCCTCTCTCCTTATTTTAAGGGATATGTGTTTGTTATAAATAAACAAAGCAGGAATGATGGATTATTTCTCAGCTTTTCAAATACATGATTTCAAAATAGGTAATGACCCTGCTCAGGTAAATAGAGATTCATCATGTCTGAACGGGTACCACTGACCTTGGTCCAGCGACGCGCTCCTTCTGCAGAACAATCCTCTGCTTTTGTTTTGGAGAGTAACTACTGAGCGTGGACTCTACCCAGGCAGGTCGCTCACAGGATTTTCAAACACATTTGTCTGATTCCTTAGCAACTGAGTCTGTGCCAAGATAAACCCATTTCACAGTGTAAGGAACATAGCAGGGAGCTTAGCGATGGGAGCTGAAAGGCCAGGTCTGACTCTTGTTAGCTGGTTGTCTTGGGTACCACATTTAACCTCTCTGAAATTAAACAAGGAATGTGGAAAAATATTTTTAACGCCTAAAATGTACTGAGTGCTTACCATGATCTACACATTTTGTACATATTAACTCATTAAAGCCTCCTAGTGACTTGATCCAATAGGCTTTCTCATTATCCCCTACTTTCTGGTTGAAGAAGCTAAGGCACAAAGATTCCTCCATAATGTGTATCTCGTAGATGAAAGAACAAGACTTAAATGATGGCAGTATGGCTCCCACATCCCTGCCTCTAATTTTGTCACTGTACTTAATAGTGTTAAGAGCAGGCACTTCTCAGTCATGGGTTTTGCCAATGATAGTGAATGCATTTCTAGCATCCAGTTGTCATACCTGGAATCTCTCAGCTTACAGAGATCCTGAAGAAAGTAAGGGAGGAGCCCAGAAGATTGCCCATTGTTGTAGAGTAGTTTCAGTGGTCATATAACCTGGGACAGCAAACATGTACTTCACTCCATATTTCAATATGACCTCCATGAAAAACCCATAGCAAGGCCAAGCTGCTTCCAGTTGGCTCACAGAACTGGAGGGTAGCAAAGGGCTTCTGAAAGTTAGATGGTCAACCTCCATCTAGGCTACCACAGATAAGAATCAGGATGATATTGTTGTAATGTACCCCGCGAATCACAGAAGGACGCCTCAAGAAGTCGAATTAAAGAGTCACATTTATTGCAATCTGGGACTATAAGGGGCCATTCCCCAAATCTCATAGCAACAAGATGGTCGCAGCTCCAAGGTTATATAGGCAAAAAATCACAAAGGTATTGATTACATCCCAGGGTTTGGAATGAGGAACCTGGTTCGCAAAAAAGCAGTTTACAGAAGCAGAAACAGCATGTTATCTAAATTACAGTTTTGGGTCTAGAGCCCTTGGGTAACCTGGGTTAAACTTAGGCATGTTATCTAAATTACAGTTTTGGGTCTAGAGCCCTCTGACCTTGGGATAACTGTGCTGTCCTTCCCAGGTAAAGGAAAATGTGCTTTCTAAGACCAGTATGACCACAACCCATGGGATATTCACATTACAATCAATAAGGCATTTAATCGAATGGGATGATTTATACAATTCAGAAAATCAAAGTAACTTTTCTGTTGTTAAGCCAAACAACAGGATTAAACTACAGTTTCTACCTGAGATGGTTGCTACCATACTTCATTATAACTGTGACATTAGATGGATGGCATTCTGGCCATGGGACCTAGAGATGCTCAAATCCTGTCCCAGGCTAATCACCTGTATCCTCTGAGTTTCTCAAGGGAACTATAGGTACAAAGTAGTGACGCTGACAAATAAGAACGAAAGTACCACTTACATATTAGCCTTATAGCCATCACCCCCAGTTTAGCTCTCTCAGTAAGTTCCAATCTTACTGCCAGTGACCATGGAGCCTGAAAAAAAGTTATCTCCCAGATGTCTGAGAAGCCAGTGAGAAGGGGAGAGGGAAATAGAGTGACAGAGAGAAGAAAGCAAGAGCAAGGAAGCCCAATTCCCTCCTGACTCAGCCACTGGTTCTGCTCACGGTCATATTATCCACTAATAAATGTGATCCCATCTTTTCTGGAATCCAACTGCTAGATCATCACATTAGCAACAACTCCTTCTGGCTAAGGCATGCATGGACATCCCCTCATAAAATCATAGTATGAGTGTGTGTGTGTGTGTGTGTGTGTGTGTGTGTGTGTGTGTGTGTGTGTGTGTAAAGAGAGAGAGCAAGAGCATTTCAAAGAAGATTATAAGGAAATATACCAAGTGGTAGTGGTCAAGAATAGTACAATTTTAGTATTATTCAAATTTTCTATAATAAGCACAAATTAATTAACTGTATAATGGCAAAATATATTCAGTAGTATGTGATACCTAGACTTGAATCAGCTTTTCAAATCCAAAAATAACATCAAATACAGTACAAATGTAAATGCTCAAGCAGCAGTGCATAAAGGAATTTGTGAAGTTTGAAAGTCAAGGAAGATTTCATAAAGAAAGTAATACTTTAGCTGGCCTTACAAATAGGAATGGTGGAAGCTATGGTTTTTACCACATCACATCATTTACTGATTTGTTGTGGTTGGATGTTTCGAGTGGTGTTGGATGTGACTTTGTCTCTTCAGATCAATGTCAAGTGCCTGAAGTCAAGGACTCTATTCCATGTTTGCATCTCTCCTTCATCTCCACGTTTACCTACCACCTCAGAAACCATCACAGCAACTCAGTTTAGCTTTGCTTATCAACTGCCTCAACGCAGTCCAGCTGCTTGTTCAGGCTAAGCGCTGAGTTATTAATAAGCCAAATCACCAAATTAATGGTCAGTTTTCTCTGTCCCTTTAGCTCCTCTTCAGAAAACATCTGCAGAACCTTATGCAGAGACAGATTTGGACTCCCTGGTAAAGGAAGATGACAAGACTAAATATGAAGGCAAGGTAAGATCACCTTCCTTTTACTGATAGAGGTTTCTGACATGAGAGACTGTTGCTGCCATAATTATCAATAAATCAGGTTCCCCTGTTTCATGCCTATCATTAGCTCCAGAAAATATTCCTATAAAGGCATGTAGCATGGACTAGTGCTCCCAAGAGCTGAGGTTTGTAGGATTTCTTCCTTTTCTTTCTTAATTACAACTAAATATGGAAAACTGGTCATGCACGTAATTGTTGGTAGATATTGTTTTATTGAAGGAAGTCATTTTATTCATTCTCATAATCTGACTTCATATTTAAAATTGGTAGAACAGCCTTGGCCAAGTGGCTCAGTTGGAGCATCATCCCATACACCAAAATGTTGCTGGCTTGGTTGCTGGCCAGGGCACAAACCTGGGTTGCGTGTTTGGTGCCCAGTTGGGGTGCGTGCGGGAGGCCGCTGATTGATGTTTTACTCTCTCTTTCTCTCTTCCTCTCTCTCTAAAGTCAATAAAACATATCCTTAGGTGAGGATTAAAAAATGGTAGAACAGAGTATAGTTTATGTACAAAAAAGCACATGAAAAAAATGCATAGAGCTTCACACACACACACACACACACACACACACACACACACAGTGCATGTATAACTGGTGAACTCTGAGTAAGCTCTATGGATTGTGCAAATGTCATTTTCTTGGTTTTAATATTATGTTCTATTTATGGGGATGCAAGGTTGGTACAATATCTGCAAATCAATTAATGTGATACACCACATAAACAAAATGAAGGATTAAAAAACCACATGATCATATTAATAGATGCAGAGAAAGCATTTTATAAAATTCAGCACCAATTTATAATAAAAACTCTCAGCGAAGAGGGAATAGAGGGAACATACCTTAATGTAATAAAGGCCATATATGACAAATCCACAGCCAACATCTTCATATCAATGGGCAAAACCTAAAAGTGTGTCCCTTAAGTTTGGGAACAAAACAGGGATGTCCGCTTTCACCATTCTTATTCAACACAGTACCGGAAGTCCTAGCCACAGCAATCAGACAGGAAGAAGAAAGAAAAGGCATCCAAATTGGAAAGGAGGAAGTAAAACTCCTTTAGTTAATAAACGAATTCGGCAATGTAGCAGGATACAAAATAAATATCCAGAAATCAGTGCATTTTTCTACACCAGCAGTGTTCTATCAGAAAGGGAAACTACAAAAACAATCCCATTCACAATTGCTTCAAAAAGAATAATATCTAGCAATAAATTTAACCAAGGATGTAAAAGTCCTGTGCTCAGAAAATTATAAATCACTGAAGAAAAATTGAAGAGAAACAGTGGGAGTCTTATTTAAACAGCTCATAGATAAAACTAGTAATTCTTCCCATAGAACCCCAAGCATATATTTTTACACCATTAGATAGACTGGCTCCTGAGTCCCACATCCAAACCTTTGACACCCAGTCTTGCTGGTCCCAGATCACTTCCACTGGAAACCATGAGCTCACTTGCTTGTTTTCCTTGGTGAAGGTGGTGCGCCTGTCCAATGGGAACCTCGTGGTTGTTCGGGTTGTTGGGGTGCCCGGCCCATTTCCCATCATGACTTCCATGCTGGCTGCGGGTGCTCCAGAAAGTACATTCCTTGGGAAAAGCAGAGCGGAGTTTCAGGGGAGAAGCTGCGTATGGTTAGTAAATGCTGAAACCTGAGGAAGCAAAGAAGCTACAGTTAGAAAACAATGCCTCCAAAACCCAGCTTGGTGCAAGGCTGCCTGGGACAAGACAGGCAGTTTCATGCCATTGACATTTGTTATATTTCTTCATTTCTGTCGGTGTTTAATTTCTTTAAGTCAAATAAACAGCTTTTTTTATCCAGCCCTGAAGAATGCACTCCAAGGAGCTGCATTTAGGGATCAAATTTGAGTTTCCCATAGCCGGCACATTGACATATAAGACAAACAAGGCCAATGCACAAAGAATACCAGACCAGGGGTTGTCACTCAAGGATGTCTTGGATTGTCCTGCAGGCATTCCTCAACCCTCCAGACTAAGATATAGTTTGGGCCCTTAATCCTACATCCTGGAGACAGTTCCTGTCTGACCAACCAGAAACCAAGCGACCCAGATCCAAAACTACCTGGTGGTCAGCACACATCATAGCTACCAGTTGTTCGGTTGTTTGGCTGTTCGGTTGCTCCACTGTTCGGTCTATTTGCATATTAGCCTTTTATTATATAGGATTCGCTTATGCTTAAGAATTAAAGCAAGTATATTACTCTGATGGAAACATGGGAAATCTTTCATTCAATGTAATATACAGGGGTAATATTCAAGTTAAAGGGGGAAAAAACCCCACTCTTCTTATTTTTTTAATGTATCCATATGTAATCATTTACCAGGACATGGCCAAAATGGGAATAGAAACACCAATTAAAGTGGCCACAGGGGCTGACCTACCCACCTCCCTTCTGAAGTCCTGAAAAAGCAGGTTCAGATGGCCACTCCACTTCACTGTCGAGGAGGGCCAGGCAACCACTCCCATGGCCAGCACCAAGTGGGAGTCTCCTAAAGAACAGACCCTCTGTCCAGTGGAGACGCAAGCAAGTAAACCCCAGATGAGCTGCCACTGGTGACTGTTTCACCAAGCATCCATGCCAGGCGGAGAGCGAGTCACTTAGGAGAATTCCATCTGAATCACCAAATTTGTTACCAAACTCAAGGGGTTTGCCACTTGGGGTGTTCCATTCAAGAACAAGACATGGTTGTTGCAAAGTAGTTTTATTTACTTGTAACAAGTAAAGGAGACAGGATTCATAGCCAAAGTTCTGTCTCCTCTAAAGGGTGGTGTAGCCATTGCTTTTATATACTATTTAGTCAATTCCATGTTGACTTCTTCTTATTTTAATTGACAGTAATATGTCTTTATTGTGGATTAAGCAAGTTCATAAAATTGCTATCTGTAATCTTTAAAACAATGCACTGAAAGTAAGTCTTGATTTCAGAGTTTTATTGTATTGCACTAAAGGCACAGCAGGATGGTTGTATAATGTTCTCTTTCATTCCGTTTTGTAAGTCTGAAGTACTTGCAAACTCTTAAGACTACCTTTATCACAAGATTAGGACAGTAAGTATAATAACCAACTTCTTTTTTTAAAAGTTTTTTTTTTGGTTGTTTCTTTAAAAAAATCTTTGTTGTTCAGATTATTACAGATGTTCCTCTTTTTCCCCCCCATAGCTCCCCTCCACCTGGTTCCCACCCCACCCTAGGCCCTCACCACCCCACTGTCCATGTCCATAGGTACTGCATACATGCATATAAGAACTTTGTCCCATCTCTTCCTGCACCCCCCACATCCCCTTCCCCCTGAGAATTGTCAGTTCACTCCATTCTCATGCCCCTGATTCTATTACATTCACCAGTTTCTTCTGTTCATCAGATTTTTTATTCATTTGATTTTTAGGTTCACTTATTGATAGATATGTATTTGTTGTCACTTTGTTGTTCATAAATTTTTATCTTTACCTTTTTCTTCTTCTTCCTCTTCTTAAAGAATACCCTTCAGCATTTCATATAATCCTGGCT
>NW_005354464.1:2919510-2920906 GCF_000412655.1 Myotis brandtii | reverse complement strand
TTTGTCTGCTTCCCTGTGTTTGTTTCTATGTATTGGGTAGCTGGTAAGTCTCCTTGAATTGATAGAATGGCCTTGTGTGGTAGGTGTTTTATAGGGCTCAGTGGCTCAGCCTCCCCAGTCACCTGAGGTAGACACTCTTGGTGCAACCTTTTGTGGGCTGTGTGCAGTCTTGTTGTAGTTAAGCCTTGATTGCTATTGGTATCACTGGGAGGAATTGACCTCCAGGCCAATTGGCTGTGAGGACCAGCTGTGTCTACAATGGAAGAGCTTATGGGGCAGGACTTGCTTCAGTGGGGCTTTGGTGCTCACTGAGTCTGCCCCTTGAGTGTTAACTTATGAATGTGAAGAGTAGTAATCTGGTATGGTCTCACACTGACCACTGGGTACACTGGCTCTTGGATCTCCAAGGAAGTGCAAAGTCAGCCACTGCCTGGGGCCACCCAACAGGAGCTGCAGAGAGATCTGCAGGTTCCTCCTCTTTGTATCTGGTTTGGAAGTGCCCAGATGACCAGCAGATATGTAGCAAGGCATGCTGATGCTGGTGCCTGTTTGACAGGTTTTAGGCTGAGAAAGGACAGGCCATTCGTATGCAGCTGCTGCCAGCCGCTGGGTGGAGTTGTAAATTGGGTGGGGTGGGGTCTCAGGGAATCACCTGGGCAGAGCAAACAGCAATGACTGCCAGTAAGCCCTGCACCAGAGAGGTCTCAGTGCAGGAACAATGACCACTGCAAGCACCTCCATCTGAAAGAAAGCTGCCTTCGTGTTCCTGCCCTGATACCAGACAGTCCAGTTTCTTCCCGTATGTGTCTGGGTCCCCCAGAGTCTCGCCCAGAACTAGAGTTCAGAGCAAGTGAGAGCTTGTGTCTCCCTCCCAATTGAAAAAGCAGTGCACCCGGTGCCAGCCCGTTCCACGCCTCCACACCTCTGCACTTCCTACCAGTCTCAATGCGCTTTCTTTTTTACCTCTCTAGTTGTAGAACTTCCACTCAGCAAGCTTTCCCATGTTTCTAGATGATAGTTGTTCTGTCTTTTAGTTGTAATTTTGATGTGGTTGTGAGAGTCAGCAAGTATAGGTGTTTACTTACGCTGCCATCTTGGTTCCTTCAATAACCAATTTCTTAATAAGTAATGTCTTACCAATTAAAACATATTTAAAATAGCTTTAAATGCATTCTTCATAAGTCATTCAGCACATGTTTTTTTATTTCATACTAGGGGCCGAGTGCACAAATTCATGCACCTTGAAAGGAACTGTTGGCCGTAAGGCTGTGGACACAGGAGGGGTAGTTCTTGGCCCATCCTCCGCGCTTCCGCCCAGCTCCTCCTGCCGCGGCCCCTGCGTCCCTGTCTGCTGGCAGCCCCACTCCCACCCCTGCCGCTCCCATGTGCTGACTTC
>NW_005354464.1:2891025-2919454 GCF_000412655.1 Myotis brandtii | reverse complement strand
GGGGGCCGGGGCTGTCAGTGGGTGCGAGCCGTGGCTGCTGCCCCGATCACTCCTCAGGAGCAGGGGAAGGTAGAGAAGCCCTCAGGGGTGATCCGGCTCAGCAGCTGCTGCTCACACCCACTGATGGCACCGAGCAATCAGGACCAGTGCCAGGCGCTGGCAGCAGGTCTGAGCAGCGGCTCTCGCGCCAGCTGTGGGTGCGAGTAGGGCCATCTCTGGCAGCAGCTGCTGGCCCCACCGTAAGGCTGTGGTGGACACAGGGGTAGTTCTTGGCCCATCCTCCGCGCTTCCGCCCAGCTCCTCCTGCCGCGGCCCCTGCGTCCCTGTCTGCTGGCAGCCCCACTCCCACCACTGCCGCTCCCATGCGCTGACTTCACCAGCCCCGCTTGCACCCACTGACCACTGGGTACACTGGCTCTTGGATCTCCAAGGAAGTGCAAAGTCAGCCACTGCCTGGGGCCACCCAACAGGAGCTGCAGAGAGATCTGCAGGTTCCTCCTCTTTGTATCTGGTTTGGAAGTGCCCAGATGAGGCCCAGATATGTAGCAAGGCATGCTGATGCTGGTGCCTGTTTGACAGGTTTTAGGCTGAGAAAGGACAGGCCATTCGTATGCAAAAGCTGCTGCCATAGCTTGGGTGGGGTTGTAAATTGGGTGGGGCGGGGTTCGCGCCAGCTGTGGGTGCGAGTAGGGCCATCTCTGGCAGCAGCTGCTGGCCCCAATCCCCCCTAAGGAGCAGGGAGGGGGGAGAAGCCCTGACAGGCGATTGGGGCCGGCAGCCGCCACTCACACCTGCTGAGCACTGAGCAATTAGGGCCACCGCCGGGTGCCAGCAGCAAGTGCAAGCACCGGGTGGGACCGCAGAGCACAGGAGCAAAGAATTTTCAGTAACCACCAGAGGCTCACCCAGATGACAGCGACCCGCGTGCTGCTTTGGTCTGGCTCCTCCATTCACCTGCTCCACCATCCCGCCATGGTCAATGCCTGCCATGTTCTGCGCGTGCTCCCTGGTGGTCAGTGCATGTCATAGCAACCGGTTGTTTGGTTGTTCAACTGTTCAGTCTATTTGCATATTAGCCTTTTATTATACAGGATTCACTTATGCTTAAGAATTAAAGCAAGTATATTACTCTGATGGAAACATGGGAAAGCTCTCATTCAATGCAATATACAGGGGTAATGTTCAAGTTAAAGGGGGGAAAAAACCCACTCTTCTTATTTTTTTAATGTATCCATATGTAATCATTTACATGACCAGAGCATTGATGGGGAAACCCATGAAGTTTCCCATAGATCAGATACATATTTTTAGTTCATCAGAAGCACCTGGTCATCTACAGCTATTTGTAATTAGATAGCATTTCCATAAAACCAAAGTGAGCCCCACAAGTTCCTATAAACAAAAGCCTCCAATGGACTAAGGAGCAGCGGGGAGCAGCAGCGGTGCCAGCCGAGAAAGGCAGCACCTGTTGACTCCTTTGCAGTTGGCTACACGTATCTGATTGGGGGCTTGTCAGGCTCATCCTATTTTCATCTGGTCTGCAAAATACATTTTAACTTTTAGCAAAAATAGCATTTGAAAGAAGGCCCAGACCTGGAGGCGCTTGTCCTCTCTAACACATAGGTTATTAAGAGGGAGAGAAGGAGGGTGACTGACACGAAGAACAGTCGTTGCTGCATGTGCTCGGTGGCCACTGTCCAACACAGATGACCAAGACGGAGTGAACATGCATCGGACTCCAGGCAACAATTCTGACATCTTTTTGGCTTTCAGCCTAGAACTCAAAGATGAAGGGAAACTACAGCCAGTCTAGAAGCGCGAACCATAACATTGTGATGGCAAACTGCTAGGTAAGTAGATTAAGTAAGTAATCAGGTGGATAGGTTAAGTTAGATAGGTAAGTAAACTGCTATTACATAAATGGCTAGTTTCAAATCCCAGTTCCACCATATACTAGCCGCATGACCCTTGCGGAAACTCACTGAACTTCTCAGTCTCAACAGCACCAGGGATAAGATGAGGGACACACATCATCAAATGCCCTTCCTTGTCCTCAAGACTAAATGCTCACAGAAAAAAACAATATCTATAAACCTAAACCATTCACGATTGCTACTAGAGTCGCCGATACTCACTACCTGCCACATAATCACGATCTGATTTTGTCATCATCGGGTTCAAAAATGGTGTTCCGTCAGGGATCCTTGTCATCCGGGGTCACAGGAACTTGGCAAATTAAACGTGACAGAGTTGCCGAGACTCTCTGGGGACCATCTGGCAGCCGCGTGGCCATGCGCTGACCTGTTCTGGGAGAGCCCTGCGGTGGGAAGGTGGAGCCTGGCTGTGGTTGCTGGCAGTGGTGATGCAGTACTTCCTGTCCTTCCCGCGGCCAGCTGGAAGCTGAAAGCATGACTCATGGGGCTGCTTTCCCCGGCTGCTCACATCACATCACAGCCTCTGAGGAGCTGGAAAGAAGCCAGAGGCAGATGAGAATTCCTCGTTCCTGAGGGAACCCTCAGGATGAAGGAAGTGCTCCTGACTCTGAGTGCCAACAGTGCCCCTGGGCACCTATTAGCATGATTTAAAGTAGCAGAGGCCTTTTCAGGCTTTGAGCAAAAATTTACAAAAACAAAAAAAGCCGAGGCTGGAAGAGGTGAGGGAATGGTTGCTGACACTGACTGAGGGCCAGACATTGTGCTGGGCGGTGTAGGGACCCCATGTCATCGCAAGTCCTCAGCACCGTGTGAGTGAGATGATGTATGTCCCTCGTCTTATCCCTGATGCTGTTGAGACTGAGAAGTTCAGTGAGTTTCCGCAAGGGTCATGCGGCTAGTATATGGTGGAACTGGGATTTGAAACTAGCCATTTATGTAATAGCAGTTTACTTACCTATCTAACTTAACCTATCCACCTGATTACTTACTTAATCTACTTACCTAGCAGTTTGCCTAATCTCTCATACTTTAAATTTCCTCTTCTTCAAAATGGGGATGAAAAAAGTAGCCTCACAGATGGTCTGTTAAATGAGAAATATATGGCAAGCACCTCACACAATGCCTGGCATTGAGCAGGTTCTTAGTAATTTTAGTTTCCCATTTAGTCTAATATTTATAGATAGGTTGTTCTGTGTAAAAGATGAAAAGGAGCTGAAGGAAAAGTCAGATGCAGGTCCTAAATTGAATATCTTTTCCTAATCTCAAATATGTACCTTTTTGCCCAATGATAACAGATTAGGGCAAAACTCAGTTCCTTTCTTTCTCATTCCTTTGAAATCCACGAGCTTTCATTTACCTTTCTACTTCTCAGCAAGAGAACTGTATGAACTATAAGTACATTTCAGTGTTCACCTTCCATGATGTTTGAACTGTAGTCATTCTTAGAGCTAATAAGAGATTCAGAGAATCCACCAAATTCTTGAGGCAGTCTCCAACCAAGCTCTCGGAAGGATTTCTAGAATGAAGATTCTCAAGGTTTCCTATGTACTGCAGCCCTTATTAATAATGCAGGTTCTCTGGACCCATCCTCAGTGGTTCTGATTCAGGAGTAGGTTCTAGGAATCTGAATTTTTAACTTGCACATTTGGTGGCAAGAATGCAGGTGCTACAAGGACCACCTTTGGTCACATTGATTGGAGGCTATATTCATAGGCCATGAGGACTTGGGATAAAGGTGAACTCATTAAGGTGAATATGGAACTCTTTGGATAAGATAGAATCCAGAATTCAAGACAGGAGGCCATGATTATATTAATCTATGAGAATGTATTTTCACTAAAGGAGCTAAAAAAGAGAAAATAATAGTAAGACTACTGTTGGCTTTTCTCTTAGACCAATAAAAAATTGACATCACTGAAATACTTGATAGGTCCAATTAGGGTAGCTTATTCAGCTCAATTTAATATATAACAGAGCAATGTTTTGGTTCATGTGGAAACAATTCTAACATGGGGCTTAAACTCAGGAAACCTATAAGTTTCATGGATGAAACAACTTATTCCCAATAATTATAAAACAAAATGATATATTTCTGGGAAAAGGGAATATAACATATTAAAGGGCGGTGCATAACAAGTATATTTGGAATGTTTTTAGGAGGTGGCATTTGAACTTAACTTTAAAGAATAAATACAACTTTGAAAGATAGATAAGATGGAGAAGGACGTTCCAGGAAGGGGCATAGGCTATTCTAGGAATGGTTTGAGAAAGCTAGTTAAGATAGACCAAAGACAGGTTGCTGAAGGCTTTGGTGGATGGTTGTTGCCAGGGAGGGCACCTATGTATTGGAAAGATTGCTCTGGTAAGATAATGAAAAGGAGATTAGATGAAGGTAGGCAGACTGACCAGCTGCCCACATTTGTCACGGTCTAGATGAGTGTTGAGAGCCTACTAATGGCAGCATCAAAAAGGGAGATGGACAGGGCTCATACCCAGTAATCCAGATGTTCTCCCCAGCACCTGGAATACACTGCATTGTCAGAGAAAGTTTGATGAATGAAGAAGTAGATCAAGGCAGAGAAGAAAAGGGGAAAGACTTAATAAGGGAAGAAAGGAAGATATTGAAGATAACGTTGAGGTTTTCATCTTGGATTCCTCATTGGATGAATTTGTTGGCCACTATAGAGTATTGGGGTGGGGAGGGAGTAGAAAGTGAGGTCTTATGAAGGCCGAGACTAGCATTTGTAGAGTTTTATAGATCTATAATAGCAACCAACACCCTCTCTTTCTGTTAGCTGGGCTAACTCTGCTCCAGAGGCTGTCCCCCTCCCCACAGCAATGAGAGTCAACCCATTGGTTTTGAGGTTATGTGGAAAACATTTGTGAATTAGGTTAGGGACCAAAGATTACTCTAGTAAAACACTTTTCCCAAACTTATGATTTTATTTAGGTTCTAAGATTTAGAGACATATAAAAATTAAATTACATTGACATTTATGCATTAAGGTTAAAATTACATGAACTCAAACAGCCAAAGAAAATTCCCAACGTATGGGGAACTTCTTTTTAATGTTCTGATATACGTATTTCCTTCACATTTCTTGGTTTGGAAATGAGAGAAAGGTACTTTGTGATGTGTTCCTCACTTTCTGATAATTTATTCAGAACTACAGACTTGTAAATCATTGTTAAAATAACGTTGCAATGTTTGCAGTTTTTTAAGGAGTTATTTCCCCCATAAACAAAGTACTACAAATAGTGTTTAGAATATTCATTCAGCCTATAAAAACCAGTTTAAGTGGTAAAACATGGAACTAATTACTAGCAGTGCTAGCTGGGAAATTTAAGATGATAAGTAAATCAGACCCTGGAGAAATTTTGAAATAGGCAAAGTTTGCATGTGGGACCCATTCCCCCATCTCTCTCTAATCATTTCCCATTTCCACAAAGCATAAAGACCATTCAAGCCTGTCTCCTTAAGCCTGCCCTTCTCCAAAGGGCTTCAGTCTATAAAATGTCCTAAAACCTTCTTCTCTCCTCCCCTCCCTTTTGAAAGCCCCACCCAGTGCAGCTGATCTGGACCAGAGGTAGGAGAAAATCTGAATGAGCTGGTTCACAGCAATGTGGGGGTGATGAGTGAAAGACGGCCCCTTAACCCTCCAAATCTGTACTTGCCATTTTTAAAGAGGCTGCCCTCGTATCCAAAGGACTCTTCAGGCCATGCCTTCTTCTGGCAGTATCCGTGAAGAGCAGGACAAGACGAGATGTGCTGGAAAGGGTCAGAGAGAGGGAACAAACAGGGCAGACCCGCCGGCTGGGAATCCGCTCTCAGGATAGATTTTCTAAGTGGTTCTTGTTTTTCAAAAGTTCTTCCTCTTCTCCACATCAGAACCCACTAAATCTCAAAAATAAACAAATGAAAAAGAGAAGGTTTCCCCTTTTCCCCAGCAGGTCCAGCTATGGAGAAGGGGCGGCAGAGCCAGCCCTTCCAAGGCTGGTGGTTTCCCCTCTGGACTGTGTCTCTGAGACCATGGGACTGAGGCCAGAGAGGACTGCCCGATGGAGAGGTCGCCTTTCCTGTCTTTTCCACTATCCTCACCTGCACCTCCCCCCGCCCTCCCGATCTATAATCTTTCAGTGATTCTTGTCATAACACTGTATGTATTTTCTTGGGTTTTCATAATTTACAATGCCAGAGAATGCTTAACCTTAAACACTTCTTGGAATGATCGCTCTTTCTTACCTTAAATGGTTCAACCCCTTACCTGCTTTACCTTTCCTCAGAGTGAGGTCTAATAGCGTCTCCTTTTAAGAATGTGATAATAAATAATGCTTTCATCTTAAATTACGAGACATCACCCGAAAAAGAGAAGGTTTCCCCCTTTCCCCAGCAGGTCCAGCTATGGAGAAGGGGCGGCAGAGCCAGCCCTTCCAAGGCTGGTGGTTTCCCCTCTGGACTGTGTCTCTGAGACCATGGGACTGAGGCCAGAGAGGACTGCCCGATGGAGAGGTCGCCTTTCCTGTCTTTCCCACTATCCTCACCTGCACACCACTCCCCCGATCTATAATCTCTCAGTGATTCTTGTCATAACACTGTATGTATTTCCTTGGGTTTTCATAATTTACAATGCCAGAGAATGCTTAACCTTAAACACTTCTTGGAACGATCGCTCTTTCTTACCTTAAATGGTTCAACCCCTTATCTGCCTTACCTTTCCTCAGAGTGAGGTCTAATAGCTTCTCCTTATAAGAAGTGTGATAATAAGTAATACTTTCATCTTAAGTTACGAGACATCATCACTTTAAAAGAGTTGGAGCTGAAATTGCTTTCCAAGCATCCCTACAATCACAAAATGAAACCATTTAACTTCAAGGAAAACTAATTTGATTCCGTTCAAATGTTGCTATCTCTCCTTTGGGGAAGAAAAAGACATTTTAATAACCAACTGGAAATTAGCTATTAAAGAATATGGGTACTTTTAAAATGTTGATTAATACTTTTAAAAATATATATTCTTCAGAGAAATAAAAAAAAATTTTTTTTTACAAAATTCCTTCAAGCTAGGCACTTACCCTGTTTTCTCAATTTTAAAACATCTTTCTTCAAAATATAGGGAAACAAAACAATCAGATTATAAGCTTGTTGGGAAGACATAGGAAGTCATATGAAGGGTACTGCTAGACAGGCTGTATGGGGGTTGGTGTCACTTTGAACTGGGAGAGAGGCTGGGGTGGAAATGAAGGTGTGGAAGTGACATTGGGCCCACAGTAGTTGCCAGCCTGCCTGCCACCTTTTTTCTTCAGAATAAAATGAACATAAAGGGGATGGGCTTTTCCACCTGATTGGCCTCCCAATAGGGTAGTTTATGGGTTGGTTCCCTTTTAAAGCACCAGTTGGCCGAGAAGATGCCCCCTTCGGGATGCCCTGAGGACAACTCCAAGTGTTTCCCCAACACTACCAAGCAATTAACTCAATTCTGACACTGTCTACCTGGAAATAGCATTAGATCCCACGGTTAAAGCCTTAGTCCTATAAACCTCCCTCACCCCCTTAGACACCAGTCAGAAGTCCAGGCTGTCACTGGTGCTTCTGACTAATCACCTATATATAGATCAGATGTTCCCAGGGCCCCCTCTTCGGGTTAGATTAACTTGCTTGAGCAGCTCATAGAACTCCAAGGAATGTTTTACAAGAAAATAAGTTTCTTATGAAAAGATATAATTCAGGAACCGACAGATGGAAGAGATGCATAGGGCAAGGTATGTGGGAAGGTGCTAGAACTTCCATGCTCTCTGAGTAAGCCACTCTACCCTAATCTCCACATGTTCACCAACCAGGAATCTCTCTTTGGGTTTTTATGGAGACTTCTTTGCATAGGCATGATTGATTAAACCATTGGTCATTGGTGATTGAATTCAATCTCCAGCCTCTCTCTGTTCCCTGTGAGGGAGTGGTTGGTGGTGTGGTGGGGAGGGAGGAGGGGGGGGCGGGACTTGTAAGTTCAAACCCTCTAATTATGTGATTGGTTTCACTGGTAACCAGCCCCTATCCTTAGGGACTTTCCAGAAATCACCTCATGAACATAAACTCAGGTGTGGTTGAAAGGGTTTCTTATGACTATCAAGAATCTTTATTGCTCTTATTTAGGAAATTCCAAAAGTTTTAGGAGCTCTGTGCCAGGAAATGTGTGTGTGTTATGATATAAACGCTTTTCTTGTGGGTGTGGTCGATATTCGAAAGCCACTGCACTAAAACACCACTAATCTGTCTAAACCTTAGCAAAACCTTAGTATAAGGCATACCTCATTTTATTGTGCTTCACAGATGTTCCATTTTTTTACAAATTGAAGGCAAGATCCTCCACCAGCAAAAAGATTATTACTTACTTTATTTTGATTCTAGCCTTATTGCCATAGTCTGGAACAGTACCCACAACATCTCCAAGGTATGCCTGTAGTTAACAACCTCACTGCAGGTTTTTATTAATGTTGTCCTCAGATCTGCTGTGGATCCTTCCCGTCACATCTCAATCGTACTCAGTGTTGTTCTCCATCAAACGGTTGGCAGAGGACTCTTCCTCTACCCTGACATCAGCTGTCTGACGTGTAGCCACAGGAACATGGGTTGACACAACCAAGTCCATGCCCAGGCATTTCGGGAAGCTCATGAGGTCATTCCATGCATGACAAAATATGTATATTAGAGGGATGTCATCATTTAGTGTAAAAGATAACAAAGTCCCTATCTACACCTTGAGTCACTGTTATTTTTCCATCACTAAGTTGCCATGAAATAAGAGACCCTACAGTCCACCACACTTTCAAAGATCAATAGAATTGGAAAGAGCACAATTCATTTTATCAACAGCAGCAGTTTCACAGTGAGAGAAAGTTTCATTAATAGCAGCGGTTACTCTATATGAAGGCCCTGGATTCATGTTAAGGATCTAAAGATGAATAAGGCTGGGGAGCAGGCATTTCAGGAAGAACTAGAAAAGGATGCAATGGAACATTAGCTGCCATGGTAATTAAATCAACATCATCTAGAAAATGTGAACAAAGAACTGTCTTGGATAGTGTGGTGAAAGTAACTACATTGGTTTGAATCCAGGGATTGGCATTTGCTTCTATATATTAACCGAAATGAAAAATATATCCTAGTCTCTGGTCAACTATATGTAATAGAGGAAATGAAAAATTTAGATTCTTATTGAAATGATATCCTATTTTAAAAGAAAAAATATATCTATAAACTTGGAATGTAAGGTTCCCCTTGTATTTTAGAGCTGAATTAACAAAATGAGTGTCCCAAATACTCCTTTATTTGTTAGCTTCCTTTCTGGATGTGAAACCAGATTCAAGAAGACATCTATGAAAAAGATGGAAGACCCGCGATTTTCTTTCATCTACTGGACATTTTTTTATTGCTGTCCCTGTGGTTGGCATTGTGGATACTAAGGGAACCTTAACTTTGCTGCTAATCCAGGGAGAAGACTATCTTCTTACAGTCAATAGATTGGGAAGCATCTCACTCCCACCTGTTTTGCAAGACTTCCTATCATTTTCTTAGTCTGGGGAAAGCTCATTCTTCAACTTCCAGCTCTAATTTACCAGGAATGTTTATGTCTATTCATTAAATTTTCCTGAACGATTCTTTTGCAAGAGAGCCCTTTCCAAATCTGTCCTTTCTTTTATAGAATGTAAAATAATTCATTTAAACAGAACCTGGCAGGCAGAAGAACTCAAATGATAGCTAATTATCTATTTGCTCGTTATTTGTTAACACTTTTATGATAGGCTCATTGCTACCAATGTTATACCAATTCACTTCCTTGTTAAAATTATATTTTCCTGACATCAAACTGAACAGGAATCTTGCCTCTTTTTGAGGAGTAAATATCTATTATTGTTCTGAAAAAGAGCCACAGCCTTACTGAGGTAGACAGTGCAGAGGGGCCGTGGCAGGATGTTCAGTGACCTTGCCCAAGGGCTCAGCTGGCATGTTGTGTGGCAGGGCTTTGGACCACAACTGGCTTTGGGCCTGCACTGGTAGCCACATTGCACATCCTGAGGAACCAGCTGCTTTAGGAGGTGGAGCGCTAGCACAGACAGGTGATACCGAGCCTGTGAAAGTAGACACCAGACTTACGTCATCTCTGCCTCTAGCTCTTTCTGGCCTCAGGCAGGTCGCAACTTCTCCAGACTTTGATTTCTTACCCAAAAAGAGAAGAAAAGGAATGAAGATATTTTGTCAAATGATCTCTTTATCTTTTAGCTCAGACTCTGAACCGTTTTTTGTGAATCATCAGGAAAGAGGGAGGAGAACAATGTTAATAGCCCATCATTAAGGAAAAGGAATACATGCTTTTCAGGATGAGTTTTCGATGTTCCTAAAGGAATCATGAAGGGCCAACAGTAACAGATCCACAGAATGGTTGGGGAAGATCCAAGAAAGAAAAAGATGAGAAACTGGATATGATGTTCATCTGGAGAAGTAAAAGCAAAATCAATACCAAACAAAGAAATTGGGGGAAAGAAAGATATAGATTTAGGGCTCCCCCACAAATAACATAGAGTATCTTATCAAAATTTCTTTCACTTCAGAATGAAGAAATACTTGAGTGCAGTCATGATGGGGAGAACCTTGAGCAGGAGCAGCCCGACAGTCCTGAAAATCTTTCCCCCGGCAGGTAAGATTGCAGATCCCTTTAGAGAAGTCATTTTAACTCCTTGGGATAGGGGGACAGGGTAGAATATCCTCTATTTTAAATCTCATCACTTATCTTTCCCAGATAAGATCACAGTTATTCTATATACTAATCTTCATTTATCTACCTGAGAACAAAACCCATGGATCTCATAAAAGCAACAAGCAAGAACTGAAAATGACATCTCATAAACCACATTTCCAAGGATACTCAGTGTTTAAAAAAATGAATTATCAAGAAAATAGTAAATGCAAACTATTGTTGGCTATTAACTGAATTATTGATTTAAACCTACTTAAAGGCAATAGGTCCCCAAAAGACACAATTTATACGAACTTAATGCTATTTTTGTCGTACCGAAAGGTGTTGGCAATTCATGTGAATGCTCAGCAGTTCAGTGGAGACCAAAAGCAGAAGGGGAAATTCATTTTTTTAAAATCCTCTCTTTATTTAGAATCCCCATCATTACCTCTGTTCTAGCACTCATCACATTGTTTATAATCACACCATTTGACTTACTGACTTGTGAGTTGTTTTTATTCCCAGGGTCTGTCATGTTTAGCTCTTAACATGCCTCTAAAAAAGTGCCTGTAGAATGAATGAACAAACATCTTTAGGAACGTGCTTTTTGATTAAAGCCAGTATTGATTTAATTAGACTACTTGATATTCTTTCACTTTAAGGTGCACTAGAGGAAACAGGTAGGCTCTTACTGATGGGAATGTATCTTTGAGTCTAAGTAAATGGCTGAACTCAGCATATCTGAAAGTGTGTTTAGTTCTCTTGTTTTTTCAAGTGATGGTATATCTTTTGGGACTTTTCTAACTATTACTACAACCTACCTACTTTTATCATTATAATTTTACTTTTAGAATTATAAATATTATCTTTATAAAAGTATTAGTTAAATAGGCCCTTTAATTGAACTATTAATTTAGTAAATGAATTTGACTAATTAAATAGGTCTAATTAAGTGAATTGTTATATTAATTTACAGTAGGCCATTAAATCATACTTCTAATGAGAACTATAAAGGAAAAGTTACAGCATTTAGTGAAACAAAAATACCTTTGATTCTTGCAAAAGAACTTCGAGAAAAGGCAAAAATAGCTAGTGGATTAAACATAAGACAGAATTTATAAGCCTGTTTTTACCACCAGCTTTGAATACCTTAAAATCACTAATCTTTGCTGCAACAGTTTATATTTTCTGATTCACTTTTGATTTTATACATTTGCATATTTATGCATAACTAATACAAATTTGTTGGGGCTGAAGTTGATAGATACAATATGCTTGGTATATGGTAAGCATTCAGATTTCACCAAATAAATTATAAACTTTTAAGTAGTATAGGTGAAATGTTATGTCAGATAATGTCCATTAGGGTTTTAGTAATTAATCTTCTTTTCATATCTGGATGGCTTGCCAAAATGACATTACTTTATTATATTTGAAAATAATGATTAAAAAAAATAATGATTTTTGAGCACTGTGCAGTCCCTACCTTCAGTTTTAGTTGGAAAAAAAACACATGAAACAAATAGTAGGTAATAGTAATATATGTGATAAGTGTTCATTTACAAGTATACTAGAAGCCCTTTGCACGAAGATTTGCACAATAGGCCTCCCTTCCCCTGGCTGTTGGCACCGGTTTTCCTCTGGCACCCAGGACCCAGGCCTTTGGTCTGGCCGCAGGGGAGAAGCCAAGCCTCTTCCACCATCTTTGTTGGGTTAATTTGCATAGTTGCTCTGATTGGCTGGTGGGTGTAGCAGAGTGACACCAATTTGCATGTTTCTCTTTTATTAGTGTAGATATTTGAGGGGGAGGGTAGGAGATGCTTTATAGAACAGTTAACTTTGAGTTGCCAAGATTTCAGTAGCTACAGGAGAAACAGTGTTTTTGTCAAAGGAAATGAACTTACCCATGTGTCATGAATGAGATTTGTGATGGATAAGAGTGGCAATGGAAAAAATAAAGCTATAGGGAATGAAGAAGGAAAGGAACATTACATAAGGCCTTGGGGAGCAGGTAGAAGAGACTAGACTTGATGCTGGAGGCAGTAAGGAGCCTTGGAGGTCTGGAGCAGAGGATTACCGGAGGGAAAGCTGTGGCTGAGGCTTGTTTCACTGCATCATGTGGTGACTGCAGAGAAACAGCCAGGGAGCACCTATCCTTTCTGATTGTTACAGCGGAATGGATCACCGTGCATATCAAGAGTTCTCTGGTCTGATTCTCATTGCAGCTATGGAGTTCAACTGAAGTCCCACATATAGGTCAAGTTCATTAATTCTTCCAAGTGATCATCATTTGAGTCCAGAGTACAAACACCTCAACCATGCCTTGCAAGTAAAAAGTTCTACTACAACCAAATAATTCAGATAACTTTCAAGTTTTAAAAAAAATATATAGAATGACTCACAGCATATTCTAAGAAGTGAGCAGGAATCGGGTGAAAAGCAGATGAGAACATACTATGTATAAATATGCTGAAGCACCAAACACTCCAAGAGGAACCTGAGAACATTCCTGGCATTACAAGACCAGGGCTAAATTTTAATCTACTTTGAGGTGGCTAAGGATCCTATATAATAAAAGCCTAATATGCTAAGTGTCTGGTCGTCCATTCAACCAATCAAAGTGTAATATGCTAATGATATGCTAAGGCTGCTCAACCACTGGCTATGACATGCCCTCACCACCAGGGGGCAGACGCTCTGATCAGTAGGTTAGCTTGCTGCTAGGGTCGGCCAATCGGGACTGAGCGAGATGGGCCAGACACGCCCTAGAGCCCTCCCATGGTCCTTCCCCAGCTGGCCAACCTTCCGCATCCTTCCCCAGCCGGGATCGTGCACTGGTGGGGTCCCTCAGTCTGGCCTGCACCCTCTCGCAATCCAGGCTGAAGGACTCCCCTCCCCACCCCCAAGTGCACAAATTTCGTGCACCAGGCCTCTAGTATCAAATAAAAGGAAAATATGACCATTTCAAATGGTGTCTTAAGACACTATGGCTACATGTTACTTTAGCCCATCATAAACAATCTGGAATTCCCTCCCTCAGACATTCCAACCTCAGTCATTTAACAAACAAAAGGAGCATTTTTGGGGCTCCAGTGTGCAGAGGACACATCTATCCTAGGCACAGCAGCAAGCTGGAGCAAGACTGTGTACCATAGGCCCCTCTGACATTAAAAAGAACAAGCTGATTAGATATAAACAAATGGTGTTCACACAGGAGTTTAAAAAAACCCTTGTGAAAATACACATCTGCTGACAATTTTCAAGTTGTTTATTGTAAATCACAGATTTATTTTTTTAAAAAAAACACTAATTATTTTAACATATAAGCAAAATTCAAATAATATAAATATTTAACATTTTGGTATCAAATTAATAATATGAAAGAAAAAAAGATGCGAACCAACCAAGAGGTAAAACGTTTTTAGCAATAACACTGTGTACAACCGTCTTCTACCCAAGTGACCGTCCAGGCTGATTGTTTATTTTCCCTTCGTTTATGAGTTTTCAGACAGCCCTGCATTGGAGCACCAAAGTTGTACCTTCCTTTTTAAAAGGCGGGAATCCTTATATTGTATTTACAAATAGTCTTCTCAGTACTTTAAGTCTGATGAAAGAAGCATCTGGCAACTTCCTTCTTATTCAAAAAGGAAGGGCCTTCATATTTCCTGCAAATTTAAATCTGTTCTATTCTCAGCAAAAAGGAAAAAGATGAACACAGTTGAGGAGAGCTCTTTTACAAATAAATAACTGTTTCACAGAGGTACTGCTGTAAACAAATGAGATAGTTTCAATGGCCAGGGAGACGCTGATATTTTCAACCAATGAAAAATTTAGACAGTTACAAGTATAGCTACACAGGGTGTGTATGGCCAAAAGGCAAGCTGTTATATAAAGATGCAACTAATGAAAATTAATTATACGTCTGCTTTGTCAAACTGTGCTTTTATTCTCTCGTTTTTTAAATTGGTCAGAAATTTCAAGCTGTAATCTAAAAACCCCAAATCTACTCTGAAAGGAACTATAAACTACAATGGTTGACACTGTAGTTTTGACATTAGTTAAGAATTCTGAATTATCTCAGCAATCAACATAAACAAGCCTCAATGTTCAAAATAGAGAAAAAGATTTCTGTAAACATTAAAAAGCTACCTGCAAAAAATAATTGTATATGCCATCATCTAGTTGTGTTTACTGAGGATTCTTTTTTTAGTTTTCTTTTGTTTTCCATGTTTCAAACATCATCTAAACGAGAGACTCTTCGTTTTCCCTAACAAGCACCTCTGCAGACAAAGGTTCTATAATCAGTACAACTACTTTTGCTGAAGTCGCTATTTTGGCTTTCAGATGATCCCCCTAATAATAGGCATCACCCCGTTCTTTCTGCAGTGAGGGGAAGCTGTTAGCACCGTGGCCACCTTTCTACCCTGCTTTGTAAAAGAAATGAAACTCCCTCTATTCTATCTCAGCCACATCTCCTTGATTATAAGGGACATATGGCTTTACAAATGCTTTCAATCTCATTCTGACAACTTTCATTCTGACTTCAAGCTTCAAATACTTAAACGTCAAAGATACGTCTAATGGTTGTTTTGATGAAATCGATTTTTTGAAGATACTGTAGTTTTGGTGTGACGTTTAATACTCTCAATTTTAAAAGCTGAAACTGGAACAAAATACTGTGGTTTATGAGACCTGTTGGGGAGGAGTAGGCTAATTTTAGGAACCATTACAATAACTTAGATATTAAGAATTTTATTTTATAATTTATAGAGAAAAGAAGTTTTTAATGTTCTACCTTTCCGTTTGAAGTCTTCATTATATTATGCCTCTATGCAAACTACATTCAAATAACTACCTTAAAAACAGACCAATATTGAATATTTAAGAACTAGTTGAAAAATTCATTGAATTAAAATTAATATCAGCTTATTTGAATAAACAATGATTTCTTCCTACAGAAGGACCCTATGGGTAGCAAGCTGCCATGTTTTATGTCATTTTCTAATGATAAATATATAGAGAGTACCAGTTAGGGCAGAGCTAATGACTTCTCCAATTTTACATTAAACTTTGGAAAAAGAAAAGACATAAATATGTTTTAAATGGCCCCAATACTATCTACATGGATGTGACAATAGTGATTTGGCTGTTTAGAAAGAAATTGTGTACAGGAAGTCCTCATTTAACATTATCGGTAAGTTGGAACTGCAGTGGAACAATGTATAATGAAAAATTTTTACAATAGGCTAATTGATATAAACAAGAGTCAAGTTCCTACAAAATCTCATCAATGCTGTAACAAAATGATGCTTGACAAAACCAGGTTATTTGAGGACCTGCTATACATTTTCCTAAATCTCCTCTGAAAAATATGAGGCTTGCCTTTACCAGATGCAGTACTTTCTCTTATGCCAATCCTCCGCTGCCCCCACCATTTCCATCAAGTGCTCTTTAATAAAAATTAACTTGTATACCTAGTTTAACAACATATTCCTTTCTTTGAAATGGTACACTCTACACTTGGTTGGTACTTTCCAATGCAGTTATTCTAACACTATGGTTCCTTAATAACTTCTTTATGCTGCAGATACACGTGTGGCATTGAGAACTTGAATTTCCCTTTAGTTTTGTTTTCACAAACCTTTTCTAAATATAAATTCCTTGAAATGGATTTAGGCAATGAAGTAGATAAGTTATACTGAATAGCTTCTACAATCAAAGAAAAATTCTGAGAGACTGCACTTTCAAAATATTTCTTTGTTTTGTTCAGATTCATCTTTCACTTAAGGTATAGACAAACATTTAAAGGTTTTTCGTCCAGGTTTGGCTCAGTGACAGTGGAAACATACAACATTCAAGTACTATTAGACAAAGGCAGCCCAACAGGGATATGTGTCCACATAGGTCAACTTGCAAAGGAGAACTATTTTCATTATCCTGCAGTATACCTGGCCAAAAAAACCATTTGCAACTGTTTTCACTTTAGGGTCTGTGGCATCCTCCCAAAGGTCCTGAAGATCTTCAACATGTCCATGAGATGTCATCATTTTATTGTAGATGCAGGGATGATAAGGAGTTTTCCCTTCCCCAGAGAAAAACACATGGTCTTGTGGTACTATCCCCATTTTATTGGCACAGAGGCCCATGAACACATCATCAATGTAAAGACTAGAGTTGAGTGTCTGTGAGGCCTCATAGACTTTGGCAGCTACATCACTAGAGATCACGTAAGCAGCCCCAGCAGTGTAGTCAGGGTAAGCTGGCCACTGGTACATTTCATAGGAGACATAGTATTTGCTGTGTTTGTTTCTAACGGGAGGGGCACCACGGTGAACACGACCAATCCAAAAGTCTTGAACACCCATCTGTTCTAAACTTTGGAGGTATTCAATAAGGTTTGGCATGTGAATAAATATGTCATCGTCAGCAGTCATAAGGAATTTAGCATGTGGACAAAAGGTATTTGCCCAACTGAACTGCATACGTAATTTAAGAGTCAGATTGTAGAAAGAATCGGCAAAGTCTTGCTGAATTATATCATTGTACATCTGGTCTTCCCAAACCAATTTCCTTTGCAGTTTTTCTCTCGTCAGTGGGTTCGAAGGTGTTCCTAAGGCAAACAGAGTTTTGATGTTGGCATTAAGTTGAGACCGAACATACTTCTCATTGCCCCACGTTTTCCTGATTGTAGAACGTCGGTCGTAGTTTTCAGGAGCAGTCTTTACAAACAGTAAAAGGAGGACATCCTGTGCTTGGCACTTCTCCTTGTGGTTAATCCAGTACTGGTAGCGAGGAGCCCCATCCTCGCTGCGCTTAAGAGACAGGCTCTCATTCACAAAGTCGTAGCTGTTTACGAGGTATCTGTAAGAGTAGGATTTCATATGGCTCACAATGTGGTTATTAAATGGTTCCCAAAAAAACATGAGGCTCAGTATGAAACAAGTGGCAAATAACTGGACAAACTGCCATTTTTTCACTCTTCTGCCACTAACAAACATTCTGACGTCCGTTCTTAGTTAGGCTCCGTGTTAAATGGGCATGTGCTTCTTCGAGACCGCAGAGCTTCGTACTCTGTAGAACCGATGTTCATCTTAAGACAGGCTGGTGGTTACAAATGTAAAAGGAGCTTCTTAGGTCACAAAATGTTTTCTTTGAAGACCATTTTTGCTGAGCTTGCAAAAGAATGGAACATACTATAGAATGAGGACACTGGCACATCAATATGTTCCCACGCCGGCATCCTTCATCGAGTTCGGTGGCTGGCTTCGAGCAGGCATCCCATGTACTTCCTTCTGCGGAAGTTACGTGTAGCCTATTAGAGTTGGGACAAGGAAAGGTGACAAGTGAATGGGTTGCCGAAAAGGAATAAACTACTCATAATTCCTTACAAACTAAATGTAACTGGACTGACCTGGATAGGGCAACGAGGCAGCAAGCACTTAGAGAGACATACAGCTGTCTATTTTTTTAAAGGGGAGTAGAGGGAAAAAGAAAGAAGCACTCTCTACTTTCTTCCCATTCAGAATACAGAGACCCTTTTCTCTCCTCAACCTTAAAAAAAAATAAAAATAAAGCCCTCTAAAATGGCTATCATCATATATACTTAAAGTTTAAATCTCTCAAATGGGTCCATCCAAGACTATATTGATTTGAAATAGAGTCAGGATGAAAGTAACTATACAGTTCAAGGCAAAATAGATGAATGATGAAAGCAAGTTCATAATAGTACAGATTCAATAAAGCTTGCCCCAGACACCCTGAAGGAATTGGAGGCTTACCACAAAGTAACAGAGATTTCTTATCTGCAGATTTTTAAGACAGCATGTGTTCAAGAATTCTGAGAAAAGCCCTAGCCGGTTTGGTTCAGTGGATAGAGCATCCGGTCCCAGGTTCAACTGTGATCAAGGGCACATGCCAGGTTCTGGGCTCGATCTCCAGTAGGGGGCATGCAGGAGGCAGCCGATCATTGAGTCTCTCTCATCATTGAGGTTTTCATCTCCCTCTCCCTTCCTCTCTGAAATCAATAAAAATACATTTGGGGGGGGGAAAAAAGAAAAGAATTCAGAGAAAATTCTCAGTTGAATCTAACCTGCAGTGTCTATTCCTAAAGACCCTGGAAAGGTAACAAAGGAGTGAAGTTCAGAACCACAGGCACAGACTAGCTTCCCATATCTGAGCAGCTGTGCTTAGTACGTCCAAGGGCTAGCTGCCTCGGCCCACATTCACAGTGGTTTACAAGTCTGACCTTCTTGCCAGACAATCTGCCCACAAGCCTAACTCCTCAGCTTCCTCATGTACACTTGACTCTCAGTTGCCCTGGTATCTCTCCAATGAACTGCGATCTATTACTCATCCAGTGGGTGCGTCGCTGCTGCTAACGTCACTACAACCTAGCAGCCAGCCCATAACATTTATTTTATCTCCCATCCTCGCACCACGTAAGTATTTACCTTAATTTCCCGTAGTTCTTCAACTGTTCCCAACTGACCTCAAAGAGTCAGAACAGTTTTATGAAAAATGACAAAGAACCTGTCACGAAGCTAATGACTCATGCTGCTTATTTAGGTTCTGGACCGCAAGTAAAGCCCTAAAACAAGATTACTTCACCTGCATGGGCTTGAATTGTTTACCCACCATTTATATCAATCAGAAATACATGCCAGGGATAGTCCGGATTGGATGAGGGGAAGATTTGAGAAAGGTAAACTACTCTTTTAGAGTACCCAGCTTCTTCTAACAAAAGAACACCTGAACTCCTCCAAACTGAACATAGTCACCAGGCGGCCTTTCCCAACCAAAAGCAAGAGCACCTCCGGGATCTAAATTCATTAATTACAACGAGACCATGTTGCCCCCAACTCTGGCTTTGCGAACGGAGACCACGCACATGCAATTGCCCCCCACTCTTCTGACTCGCAGTCTTACAGCTTTTCCAGAGCACATCTTCTAGCTTCCGTATTCAACCTGCAGGAAAGGGAACCGAGCAGAAGCCCACAGACCTGCCCGGCCTGGAGAAAAGAACACGCAGGGCCTTCCAGGAAACAAAGCCATCCCGACAATGCTTGCAAAGCTCAGCACGACCACACAGAATGCTGTGGGTGCAGCTTCCTTTGTGTGCCCACAGCTGGTGCAGTGACCAATCCACAGGCTGGAAACTCCAGGGCTACCCTGCTTTGGGGCCAGATTTATCGTGTAACCTCGGGCACCCCTCACTGCACTCTAACTTGGTGACTTCATCTGCAAATGGGAAGTGATATCAATGTATGGTTAATGAGGGCATAGAGAAGTTACAGGTGACTCGGAGCCTGCTGGAAATGGGAAACAGGAAAGACCTTAGAGAGCACAGGGCAAAGAACCGCTTAAAGGAAAATATTCAAATATTCAGGATGCAACTTGGGTTTGCTTCTGTTGGGATGGAGAAGGGACAGATATCCTTAATATTCTCTTCCCTAATAGACAGGAGTAGTCAGAGGAAGAAAGAACAGAAGTAGGAGCATCAGAAGAGAAGGTGGCAGACCCCACCCCAAATACCTTTTAGTCTGGGAGCTGTGCCCCTCAATTACTCTTAACTGCGGGCACAGCTCCTTAAACTTTGCTGGAAAAACCCAGTTAGTGCACGTACAGGCTACCAGTTTCCCTAAACGACCCCCGATTTTGTCCTGATTCACCCAGGCTGTCAATTCATTTCTTTGTTGAGTCTCCTTTTGTGATCCTAAAATACCATGCAAACCTGCTATACATTTTGAAGTTTTAATCAAGATGGTGAGGTGTGCACTTTAAGTTCAAGTTCAACAATCTCCGTGTCCAATGTTTCAATGAAACCTACAAGTATCTGAGTCCTCGCTGTGGAAATAGTTGTGCCAGGCCCAGTGGGAGTCGTGAAGTAGTATTTTATAGTCTCCAGTCTGAGAGCATCTACAATCTGGTTGAGACAAGACTCATGGTGCCCACATGAAAGCACAGCTCCCAGGGGTGACAATCAGCACGCCACAGAAGGTACAGACCGTGTGTCAGCCCGACTTTGGGCGGCACCAGCTCCAGGCACAGTCAGACTGTTCCCGGGAGGAGAGATAGTGACAGCTGGTCAGAGGGCCTGAGGACGAGCAGGAGGTAGGTAGCTGCAGGAAGGGAGGCAGTCTATTTCAGGCAAGAAAGGAAAGAATCGCCCTAGCTGGTTTGGCTCAGTGGATAGAGCATCACCCTGCAGACTGAAGGGTCCCAGGTTTGATTCTAGTCAAGGGCACATGCCCAGGTTGCGGGCTCAATCCCCAGTGTGGGGTGTGCAGGAGCCGATCAAAGATTCTCTCTCATCATTGATATTTATCTCTTTCTCCCTCTCCCTTCTTCTCTGAAACCAATAAAAAAATATATTTTAAAAAATGCTTGAAAAGAAAGAAAGAAAGAAAGGAAAGAATCGCAGTGTGGCCAGTATTGGAGAAACAGGGATGAATTTGAAAGCAGGGAGGTTGGGGCCTGCATATGCAGAACCTTGATAATAATAGGGCAGCAGGAAGTCACAGGAGATTGTATTTTTATTACTAGCTCCCTTGTCAAAATGAATTAAGCTTTTTACAATATTCGGATTGAGAAGGAACAGATTCCTTAATATTCTCTTGATCTGGCAATGGCATGAGGTTGTGGTGAAGATGAGTGTACTGGAGAGTATGTGTAGCAGAATTTAGAATTTAGAGGAAATGAAGTTCCAAGTGAAGCCACACACAGGACTTTCTTGCTGATAACTGTCTGTGTGTAGCTGATAATTGTCTTAATATTCGGATTGATCTGGCAGTGGCATGCGGGATGGACGCAGAGGGCTGGAGACCAGGACACTGGTTCATGGGGCCTCGTGCTGACACAGCACAAGGCAGAGAGGACCCAGCCTGCGTGGTGGGAGTGGAGGGGGGAGGGGGGATAAAGAAGACCCTCTCAAGGAAAACAGAAACCAGCAGTACCTGCTGAGTGACCTGCGATGGGGGTCAGGAGGAGGAGGAGGGGTGGGATCTAGTTTCAGGCATTGCTGACAGAGGAGGGAAACTGGTTTCATTAGTTAACGTGAGGGGGGAACGTGTTCGGTTTTAGATTTGTATTGAGTGTGAAGTGCTGGGGACACAGCCGGTAGAGAAGTCCCGCAGGTCATGAGATGGAGGCACGCAGGACTGAAGATGCGGTGGGCGCTCTGAGCATAAAGAAGACACTCGGAAGCTTAAGGAAGCCTTATTTATGATGTTATGCACCACTGTGTTCACATTTCCTCCCCGCTACACACTTTCTTTACGTGGCTTCGCTTGGAACTTCATTCCCTCTAAATTCTAAAGTCAAGTACACACACTCTCCAGTACACTCATCTTCAACCACCACCTCTATATATTCATTTAGAACACTCTGCCCACCTCTCCCTGCCCCCAACCCCCTCACCCCACCCAGCGAGCTCCTGACCCACCTCCCTGCCTTGGATGAGGAACCATCTGGCACCTTCGCCCTCCTCTCCTCGGTTCCCGTCCTGTCACCCCAACAGCCCCAGACCTCAGGTCACCCCCGTCTTCTCTGCTCCTACAACACCCGCCAGGCTGCTGGGGAAGGTGTGACACCCGCAGGCAGCATCCCTGCCAATGGCCACACCCAGCTGTGGGCAGGGCACTCCGTGCTGTGTGACTGTCCTTCGCTTGTCCCGACCTTCTCCCTCTCCCAGTCTCTTCACCAGCCATGCTAAGTCTCCCCTCTCTGAGGTCTGTCTTCCTCACTCTTAGCTGATGCGTTTACTTCCTGCCTCACTGAGATAGGAGAAGACTTCACACGTTGTCAGCTTCTCATTCCCATGTGTGTCTCGGATTCCCAGGCTCCTGCCCCCTCCATTCCCTGAGGCATACTGAAGGTCAGGGCCAGGATCATTGAATCCATTCCCTCTCTGAGGCATATACTGAAGGTCAGGGCCAGGATCATTGAAGTGATGCAAGTATGATTATGAACTAATGATGCTCCTCCAGAAAGTTACAATTTTTCTTAAAAAGCCCAAGTACTATGTACCTTTTACATTTAAACTTTTATGCCAAAGTCCCAGTGAAACACAATTTTTGTTTCCTGTTCGGGCATAACACAAAAGGAAAAATGATGATATTTTCTGTCCCATCTTTACATTTTGTTTTACATTTCAAGAATTTTTACCTGGCTTGTCTGATCATCTCCTCCCTGTTAAACATAGCTAGGACCAATCCTCAGGAGCCAAACTGCCATGTTAAAAGAAATCAGGAATAAAAAGCCCTGAATTTACTGGAAAGGCTATAATTTGATTCCCATAGATTTTTCTTATCACATTAGTTGTAGTAACTTGTGCCGAGAAACACAACTGGTTTCTGTTTAGTACTCTTTACCTATTTTATTTGCTCAAGAAGGAAGGAAGCAATCTGAAATTTGAATACACAACTCATATATTCTCTCACTTTTATTTTATTATTTAATCAATTGAGTGTTGCCCTGGCTGGTGTGGCTGAGTTGGTTAGAGCATCATCCGTACACCACAAGGTGGTGGGTTCGATTCCGGGTTGGTGCCCATACCCAGGTTGTGGGTTTGATCCCCAATCAGGAGGCAACTGATCAATGTTAGTCTCTCTCTCTCTTTCTCAAAGCAATAAAATAATTGTTTTCAACATAAGGCCTGTAAAAAAAACTCTACCCAATAGTTATTTTTAGGTGTTTTTGTGGCTGTAAGTAGCTATGAAACTTTTGCTCAAACCTTGGACAAAGATTAGAAGTTATTTGGAGTTGTTATCCCTCCACAAAGAATACATTTAAAGAGTTAATTCTTGATTCAGTGTTGGTCGAAAGTCGTTCAATGCCAACACAGCAAGCATGGATGTGGGACAGAGAAAGAGCGAGGTTATAAAACCAACCATGTGAATCCAGTAATATGCCTCATCCATGTAAACTAAGTTATATGCTTCTTTATAAGTCACACAAAGGTATAGATTTCTGTTTGCTGGTTATGGGAAAAATAAAGACAGGGAAATACCAAGTGAACAAACAAACAAAGACAGGACCTAAGTAAAGACAGGTGCTAAGGAAACTGGTAACACAGGACTACAGAGCAGATAATATTATATTCCAGGAGTTATATTAAAAGTCATTAAAAATTTCCAGTAACGAGTCTGAGTATACAGAATTTGAAACAAACAAAGAAGCTGAACTATAAAGTAGGCCTCGTAAAGGTCAAACATTTGCCTTTCTAAGCTTGGCCTTCTGTATTCATTCTTGAGCATAGCTGTTGGTTGACAGGGCTGCTTGCTCTTTTAAACACAGTTCTTGTTTTGTGCTTGCCCACTTAAGGAGCAAACTTCTCCGTTGCCCACTCTAGCAACAGTCGCTAACATGGGTGTGTTTACTGTACAGTGGGCACGTTTGGAATGCCTTACACATGTACTAACCCTTTACCTCTCACAACAACCTATGAGGGAGAAATCATCTCCCCATTTTGCAGAAGAAGAAACTGAAGTCCCGAGACTTGGGGTTCACCACGTAACCTCATAAATTCTAGCTGAGGCCCTGGTCCCTCCCTGAGGTCCTCCCCTGCCCTTCCTTCCCGGCCCTGGCAAGGCTGCCCTTCCGGGAGCTCCCATCAGGATGGGAGGGCAGGGGAGCAGGTGGGGCAGGGCCAAGAGAAGTGACCCAAGAAGGCAAAGAACCTGCTTCACTGTGTGAAGTTTGGAGTCACTTATGTTTTGCTCCCCCTCGCCTGCATCTTGTCCGAGCTTGTTCTCATTTTCTTTGTAACATACCCCTTTCCTGACCCTCCATCTCTACTTTTCCTCCTTCCTTTTCTTGATTCCAGAGCACCCAGGGACCTCGTGAGTCCGTGTCCTTTGTGGGTGTATAAAGCCTTTCCTCCACAAAAAAGATTAGGGTATTTAAGGGAGGGGAGCCAAAATGGCAAAGGAGGTTTAAAAAAAAAAAAAGAGGTGAGAAGGAGGGAAGGAGAAAAAGTATAGGACTCAGAGGGCATGATTTAAGCAAGTATTTGCTGAATAAGTATTGGATGAAATGAACGAGTCATACAAAGCTGAGGTCAAATTCTGATATGAAAACTAGTGATTTAGAAATAAGTTGACAATCTAACCCAATATAAACCTATTATATAAACTATACATATAAGCCTGTTGTCCGAAGGCAGTTCATATGCCCTGTTCTGGACATTATATTTGGGAAACAACATTTGATTGAAGGTCTACAGAGTACAAAAATAATGGTGTAAAACACAATGTGTATATATATAATACAGTTCTGTCTCAGCTAGTCAACACTTATAAGTTAACTACCATTTATTAAGCACCTACCCTGCTTCAGGCATTATGCTGGGCAGCCCTGGAAGTAGATAATGCCTACAGTTAATTAATTCAACAAATATTAATTTCCTCACTTACTGTGTGGTAGGTGGGATGCCGGGAAGGCTTCAGTGATGCTTCCAGTGTGTATCCATTACCAGAGCGAGTAAATGTTCTGGTGCATCCTGGACTCCACCTGATGGAGGCAAGAGAGTGAAGCAACCAAGAGTTTCAGAATATGAACAAAAGTGGTGCTTCCACTTACTGGTCACATGAGCTTGACTTGTCTCCAAACCGTATACCACACAGTGTTTTCTGAAGATCCTTTGGGATAATTTATTGCCAAAAAATGGTGCAGATCAGGTGTTCAGTGTACGCTAATTTCCTTTCTCTAGAAGTTGTTCATGGGTCTTTACTGTGATGGTATAGACAGCAGATGGCTGATAGTCTTTGGGATTATTTTCCTTTAAAAACGATGAGATAAACTCCTAACATTCTTCTAGCAAAATATTCACTAGATATGAGTTTTTTAAAATACTGATCTGATTGCTAAGGGCACTTACTACTAACATCTAACCACGGTCTTCTATTGTCCTTGATAGGAAAGAACAATATGGTTTCCACAAGCCCTTAAAAAATACATTTTAATGATGATGGCAAAGCCAAAGGTTATAAGACCCTGTACGTTATGAAGGAAACCTGATTTCGGTCAACCTTTTAACGTACTTTGTCTAGAGAACTATCAGAAAGTTGTAGAAAGAATTAAAATACGAAATGTGAAATCTTAGGTGGATCTTAAGCTGTGTAATAGTATTTTGAACTGGGAAGCTTATTACCTGCAGACTTGGTAGAACATTCATTCCTTTCTGTAGAAAACTGGCTTCTGAGAGTGTCAAAGCCTTCACTATGGACGATAATCGTAAAAATTTCAGATCAAAGTCAGCCTCTGAATTTCCGGCATTAAAATGTAAAAAATCACTTTTGTTTATTCAAAGTGTGATTATCTTGCCCTGGCTGGGTGGCTCAGTTGGGTGAAGCATCAACCTGTACACCAAAAAGGCTGGAGGTTCGATTCCCGGTCAGGCCACATACCTAGGTTGCAGGTTCGATCCCTGGTCAGGATACGTAGTTCGGTGCATACAGTTGGGGCGCCTATTGGAAGCCACCAGTCCATGTTTCTCTCTCCCATTCTCTCTTTAAAATCAATAAAAACATATCCTCAGGTGAGGATTTAAAAAAAAGTTTGGTCATCTCACTAGACCAACTTTCTTATCTTTAAACATGATAAGATACTTATACCTATGTACGAGGCGGGGCAAAAGTAGGTTTACAGTTGTAAATACAAGAAACAGAGTTTGGTCTTGTATTATTATTTATTAAGTATTTTATTATTTTTTATACAAACAATTGTAAACCTACTTTTGCCTCACCCTGTGTATGCATACTGTGATCGGATCCAGGGGTGGGCAACTCTTTAAAATCAATGGCCACAATGGGTTCTTAAACTGGACCGGAGGGCCGGAACAAAAGCATGGATAGAGTGTTTGTGTGAACTAATATAAATTCAAAGTAAACATCATTACATAAAAGGGTACGGTCTTTTTTTTTTTTTTAGTTTTATTCATTTCAAACGGGCCGGATCCGGCCCGCGGGCCGTAGTTTGCCCACGGCTGGTCTAGATTAGTGGGTCTCAACCTATGGGTCGCGACCCCTTTGGGGGTCGAACGACCCTTTCACAGGGGTCGCCTAAGACCATTGGAAAACACATATATAATTACATATTGTTTTTGTGATTAATCACTATGCTTTAATTATGTTCAATTTGTAACAATGAAATTGGGGGTCACCACAACATGAGGAACTGTATTTAAGGGTCGCGGCATTAGGAAGGTTGAGAACCACTGGTCTAGAGTTACACTGTTCTTTCTGAATTTCTCCAGGTTTCTTTCTACTACCATGTCCTGTTTTGTTACGTAGGTTCTAGTGCAGCTGATCCTCAGAAAGAACTCTACTTTTACAATTTGAAAGTCACCAAGTGCAATGATTCTAGCCAAAGTGACCCATTTTAAAAGATGACCCATTTCAAAACCCATGAGTTATGATTCAACCTGTGCTATATTTGAGAGAAAGTTATTTTCTTTTCCTACAGTCTCATCATTTGAATTAGTCTTTTATAAAAGGGAAACTCGATCTCCACTTTAGTGAAATATAAAGTTTATTTGCTATAGCCTACACTTTATTTTGAAAATTCTTCACCTTTTGAGATTTTTTTTTGTGGGGAGGGGGCAAAGCACTATGTCCAATATCATTTATGCCTCTTTTTTCTTTTTCACATTTGTTGTTGTTGTTGACAGTATGACAGATGTCTCTCATTTTCTTCCTTTTTTGCCCCCCTCCACTCAACCCCTGCTCCAACCCAGGCCCTCCCCAGACTACTGTCTGTAATCATCTCTCATTTCTCACTTCCTGGAGAACAGTTTCTCTGAGCTTGGCTTGACCTTCCCCTGTCATAGGACTCATCCCCATGTTAAGGTGTCAGGGTGAGCCCCCGGAGGACTCATGTGGGTTAGAGTCAGCCTCACCCTCAGAGGGTGCTCAGTAAATACTCAAGGAGAAGCCTGTGGGACAGGGGAAAGGGCCAGAGAGAGGAGTGGGAGAGAGAAGGATCATTTTAAGTATATACAGGAAATATTTTCGATATTGAGTGTATCTTGCTTTAAAATAAAAGAGTTGACCCCCAAAAAGCAGCGCCCCATCCCCTGTGACAAGATATAAAATCTACCATAAGTTTGTTTTGAGAAAGTAAAACCTTAACTGCTCATCACCAGTCCCCTTTCAGGAAGTTCAGGATGGGACCTTTTCAGCGCCACTACTTAATACAACTAACTACCTTCAGTCATCCTTTTCTGGGTCAGTTTCAACTTCTCATATCTCTCTCCCCTCCCCCATAGGGACCAGGCAACGTTTCCCAAAATAAAGACACAGAGGACCAAGTCCAATTCTAATAGCTGTCCTTTCATCAGAGAATTACCCTAAATATGAGCTACAAGCCCCCACCCACCACTGTGTAACTTCAACGTAGGTGTCTCTTCAACATGATCCATGACCTATGAAAACCAGCACTGAGAAAGCAAAAAGATTGGATGTGTAGTCAGAGTCAGAGGAAAAGTTGCTACTTTCACCTATATGGTATGTCACTTTGGGATGCAAAATAAAATTCAGCAGAGTAAAAAAACAAAACAAAAAAACCACAGAGTGGCTAGAAAGAGGTCTCCTTCCCCACTCCCCCCAGCCGGCCCACTTCCTCGTCTCCATTTCCCCAGCCACGCAAGCTTCCTCAGTCTGGCGGTTTCTAGTTTCCACCACGACGCAAGCTTCCTACCCGAATTCACCCCCGCAGCCTCGGGGCAGCGCAAGGTTGGGGGACCCCCGCCGAAATCGGAGGCCTCGGGTC
>NW_005354464.1:2889653-2890496 GCF_000412655.1 Myotis brandtii | reverse complement strand
CCGGGCGGCCCGAGCCCGGACGGCGGACCTGGAGCTGCTCTCGGTCTCCGCTTCCCGGGCACAAAGAACAACTCATCAGGGAGTTGAGGTTTCCCAGAAGCGCGCTAGCGCTTCCCGCATTCAGTGGTCAGAGCGGGAGGACCCCCTTTCCACCCCGTGGCGGGGTGGGAGGGTCACCCCATGTAGGACGCCGTCGGCTGTAGAGCAATTTTTAAAAATCGTACCGTCGATCTCTAGTTAATTACCCTGGAGCGACTGGTCTCAATACAGTTCCATGAGGAGATACAATCTGTTAGACTAGCAGTCCATTCGTTCGGAACGAGCGGCAGCTACTCCTCTCTGGGAGGCAAGTTTCGGCTGAGCTGCCTCAGCCGTTGCCCCATCATTTTATTTCCTTGTTCAGAGCAACTGTTCCAAGCGCGAGCCGGGACAGAAAGAGCTCCTGGCGCACCGCTGATGCCAGGAGCCTCCGTGACAAAAGAAGGAAACGCCACGGAAAACTAAAGCTTCACCCCAGCGGTTCGTTTTAAAAAATGCAAGGCAGAGAGGGGAATCGCCCCCTCCCCCAAGGAGCTTCCTTCCAAGCCCAGCTGGATTTCAAAGAGCGCCTAAAGCACAACTTACCAACTCCAAGCCCAGCTCCTTAAACTCCCAAGACGGAGGTCGGCTGTCCTCCCGACATCGCAGCAAAGGCCTTTGGCCTCAGAAACAAAACGTGCCCGCTTGATCCGGGGCAAGGCCTGGGCAGTCAGCGCGGGCCGGACTCGCTGGCTTCCTCCTCGGGGAGCCGAGTGGAGTGGGCAGATGAGAGCGGACCCAATCAGGGGCGCGGGCGGAGGGCGG
>NW_005354464.1:2874252-2888705 GCF_000412655.1 Myotis brandtii | reverse complement strand
TGAGAGAATAGAGAGAATGCCTCAGAACTGCTATTATCCACTCAGAGGTTATAGTGCCATATGCATGTCAGAACACAGACAGAAATATTTATATAATGTGATTTGTAAGGGGGTCACTGACAGGGACCCATAAGGGAACTGACTCATTGTTCATGCTATGCAAATCACCTCCCTTCTCTGCCTATGCAAAACAAAATCCTGACTAATTTCACATACATTCTTCCCATCTGTCATATGTGTATGCCATACCTATGGGCAAATGTTCAGTTACCTTTATATTCCTTTCAGGCCATGTGGAGCGAGGCCCACATAGGCCCATGTGTCAGCCGCAGAGCATTCCACATGCACAAACCCAGAGGACTGTTTCACAAGAAATACAAAGTGACCAGAACATTGATATATACATGCAAATCACATATGCATATCATCTCATATGGAACTAGATGCCCCAGGCAGGTAAATCATTTCCAGTGTAAGTCAGGTTGATGAGAGATGAGGATGAACAGAGTAGCCCAGAACTTCTGCCCAGGTGCCCACTGTACACACCACACAGGGAAGAGGGCAACAGTCTGGGAGGCTCCTTTGTTCATGTGAGAGGATTTCCTATCCCAGGCTGGCTTCCCATCCCACCCCAGAGGGGGAGAAAGAGAATGATAGGCTTGATGGCTAAGAACGGAGCCCTCAATTTATTTAACTGGGAGGAAATGCATGAAAAATTTGAAATTAATTAGAAACAAGACTAGATGATAGTGGTGATGCTGATTTAACCATCTCAAAGAAGGAAGACAGGGTCGCCTTGCCCTCTTTATCCACAGTCGCTGCTGGTGAACAAAAACCACTACGATCAGAAATTTGCTTCACAGAGCACTAGAGAACAGCAGAACGTACTGGAAAAAATGAGAGGAATTACAATTTGCATGTTAGATTTAGCAAGAATAAGATAAGGCAGAGAAAGAGCAGAGGAGAAGCAGATGTGGGAGACAGGACCAGAGAATAAGGCAGAAGGGCATGTCTCACAACTTGTTGGGAAAGAAGACTTGAACCCCAAGTACAAGAGGACCTAGGAGATGGTGGGAGCAAGAGACCCGAGAAGGAAGCATGCATCGCTGAAATAATGGAGAAGCAGTTTTGATAGCTGATCCGCTTAGTGCCTAACACAACTGAAGCATGTGGACCATCAGGAATTTGCTTCACAGAGCACTAGAGAACAGCAGAACGTACTGGAAAAAATGAGAGGAATTACAATTTGCATGTTAGATTTAGCAAGAATAAGATAAGGCAGAGAAAGAGCAGAGGAGAAGCAGATGTGGGAGACAGGACCAGAGAATAAGGCAGAAGGGCATGTCTCACAACTTGTTGGGAAAGAAGACTTGAACCCCAAGTACAAGAGAACCTAGGAGATGGTGGGAGCAAGAGACCCGAGAAAGAAGCATACATCGCTGAAATAATGGAGAAGCAGTTTTCATAGCTGATCCGCTTAGCGCCTAACACAACTGAAGCGTGTGGACACAGACCAGGCTTGACTGGTTCGGGTAATTTGCACTTTCTGGATTCTCTTAGGCAGGAGATGTCCTCACAGACCCTGTACAGGCCCTGTCCTACTCAGACACACCACAGGCTGTGTTCTAAAACTGCTGAGTGTTCATGCAAGGCCTGAGCTGAGAGGGATGGGCTGGAATCCTGACCTCCTTCCTGCCAGCCACAGGATCTGGGCAAGTGACCCACCTTCTCTACACCACAGGCCATTCCTGCCTGGAAGGGTGCAGTGAGGACTGACTGCAATAACAATTACGTGCATGAAGGGCCGAGCTCGGCAATCCTCGGGCTGGGTAGACGCCATCACCCTCATGCCACCTCGGCTGCAGAAAGTGCCTCTCACTGGTGAGCTGGCAGAGGCACCTTCATGCTGCACCCCATCTTCATGGTTGCAGAAGGACCTGCTGTGTGTCACGTCTCTGTTAATACAAAACTGCTGAGTGTTCATGCAAGGCCTGAGCTGAGAGGGATGGGCTGGAATCCTGACCTCCTTCCTGCCAGCCACAGGATCTGGGCAAGTGACCCACCTTCTCTACACCACAGGCCATTCCTGTCTGGAAGGGTGCAGTGAGGACTGACTGCAATAACAATTACGTGCGAGCTCAGCAATCCTCTGGCTGGGTAGATGCCATCACCCTCACGCCACCTCAGCTGCAGAAAGTGCCTCTCACTGGTGAGCTGGCAGAGGCACCTTCATGTTGCAGAAGGACCTGCTGTGTGTCACATCTCTGTTAATACGTCTCTGTTAATACAGCATCGCCCCTTCACATAATGCACCATCTCTGGCTGCCTCCTCCTGTGCTGCCCACCAGCCACTCCACCCACAGTCCTTGGGCTGGGCTTTCCTCCCCACACCTGCTCCCTGGTGGTCTCGTCCGCAGCCTTTATCCCTGACTTATTTTTCTATAGATTCTGAGCTCCACACGTGAATGTCTGCACTTACATGTGTCACACAAGCCCTAAGCTTGACACATCTGAAATGCATGAACCAAACACGTGTTTGTGAAACGCTGACTGGATGGAACTTGACTGTCCCAAAGGCCAGAATCCTCTTCTTCTCACCAGCGGGCCCAGCCCAGGGCGTTGCGTGTCAGTAACAGTTGGCACTGTGTCGCTGTGTAAATTGTCTGCGGATCTGTTCCCTATTCTCTTGAGAGGCCTCAGACCTCGAGGGGGGAGCCCACGTCCACTCATCTCCAGTTCCCACAAAGGATCCCCCACAGGCTCTGCACAGAGTGGATCTGTATGTATTGACCGTTGGTTGAGTTGAATGTGCTGAACGCTCCCCACATCCATCACATATTCAAACTTTCTTTCCAGGAAGTCCCGTCCGCAGGACAATGGCCCCAGTGTGCTCCTCCCTGATGCCAACAGGCCCCAGAGCCGACACTGAGGCATTCGCTCCCCCACAGTCTTGCCTCTGCTCCTGTGGTTTGGCACATTCCACATCCTCCCTCCATTCCAGGGCTTGGCCGCTGGATGAAGACACACGAGGTACACCTGGAACGGGAAGATGCAGGGAGCCCAGGACACAGAGGCACTCACCGCAGGCCATTCTCAAAACCCACTGTCTCCTTTTCTCTTCTCCTCTGCACGGGGCAGGGGCCTGCTGCACCCATCATCTCCTCCATCACACACAGGGCCTCTCTTTGTGCCCATCTAACCTCAGCAGGGGCCTCACACGGACAGAGGCAGCCTCAGAGAGGCAGGTCCTGGAGGCTGGGACCCTCCTTGGTCCAGTAGAGCTGTGCTGTAGATGGGGTGGCCTCGCTGGGGGAGGGGTGGGGAGAGAGTACTGGGGTGGAGTGAGGTGGCACAGGTCTCCCTCCAGGCTGCAAATGCCCAGACAGCCCCAGTGGCAGTGGCCTGGGCCCACTGCCTGACAGTGGTTCTGCCAGCATTTCTCTCCCCTCCCCACCTGCAGATCAGACACACACCTCACACTCCCAGGGCCGTCAGGGTTCTGGGAAAGTTTCTGGGGGCTGCCTCTAACTCCATCTCCTGCCTCCTGCTCAGGGGGGCACGTCCAGCTTGAGTGAATGATGACATCTGTGTAGGGACAATCTTGAATGTTGTCTGACTAATGCTTATATTTTCAAAGACAGTTGGTATCAGCCTTGCCAGCTCTCTAAACTGAATACAAGATTTGGGTCCTGTGATGGGGCGGTACTGAGAAAACAAGAACATTATAGCAGGTGCCCAGGAAATCGTGTTGACTGTGACATGGAGGCTGCAGGCCTGGCCCAGATGCAACCATTTGTGTTTTACACTTAAGTTTGGTTGTGCTGATATTTTAAGGACAACTGAAATAGAATTCTCTGTTTTCCTTTTCTTAATAGTTAAAAATTTCTAACCGCTCATTGCCTGCTTTATGAAGCATATGTGGTTTAAACCCCACTCAAACTAGACAGTTATAGGCCTGCCTGGGATCTATATTGAGTTAATCATTTAAAACTAGAGGCTCGGTGCACGGATTCATGCACCAGTGGGGTCCCTCGGCCTGGCCTCCGGGGATCAGGCAAAACTGGTTCTCTGATATCCCCTGAGGGGTCCCAGATTGGGAGAGGGTGGTTCTCGGGTGACACATCCTGAATCGGGCTCCCTCCTCTCTGGTTCCGGGTGCGTCACCCGAGAACCGCAGCTGCCAAGTCACTGCAGCTTGGCAGTTCCTGCGCTGAGCATCTGCCCCCTGGTGGTCTTTGCATGTCATAGCTACCAGTCAGATGGTCAAACAATCAGATGGTCACTTAGGCTTTTATATATATAGATAAGCAGACCATCATTAGTTAAGAGTTAGAAATACTTTTATACTGTACTGAGATTTTTATTTCATGTAACAGTCCTTCTAAAAAGACAACTCTAAGTCCTTAATAAATCATTTGATCTGAAACAATATATTTCATCATGACTCAGTCTTGATTGATCTGATGACCTAAGGTCATAAAACCAAATATTAAACATTTTGCTATTTGAACCTGCAGATACGGGGTTAAGGAATGCTGGAGAGAGAGAGCAATATTTCTGAGAGATATGTTCTATTATAGTAAGTAAACAAACCTCTTGGGAGGAAAGGAATTAATAGAATAATAAGCTATCCACAGGGGAGATAAAGATACAAATAGGTCTGAAAAAAAAAAGATATACAGGGCAGAGGAAGCAGTGTGTCTCTTCCCAAGGTTTTTTATTTTTGACTATTTTTATACATTTTTCTGTCTTTGGGGCTTTCCTTTTTTTTTTTTCTTCAATAGACTTCTTTTTGTTTGCATGAAGTGGAAGCTTATTAACTGTTTCACAATTTCTTTTCTTTACGGAAGATTACTGAGTAATTTGGAGACTCCTGATGGAGTTAGTACCAGTAGTACCCTTTCCTATGAACTGAACAGATAATGGTTTTCCTCTCAGCAGTATTCCTTGAATTTCCTTGGTGTACCAGCAATCTCTCACATGACATCTTGTTATGTTTGGATGGAAGATGTGCCTCTGGACCATGGCTCTGAGACTTCAGCCCAATTCCTTGAATCCTAAACATGAACACACATGGCCTGCGCCAGTTTTCCCCACCACCCCACTTGTGTCCTTACTGTCACTTATGTCAGTTAGTGGACTGGCATTCACCCTTGGCATATCAGTTCCCCCGCCGCTGGTTTTAAAGCTAGAGAAGTCTTGCTGGCCATGCCTAGCCAGCAGCTTGATCTCAATCAAATCGCTTACTGCTGTGAGTCTTAATTTCCTCCCCTGTGAAATGAGAATAACAATTAGTACCTACTATTACTCTCAGAATTGGCGTCTGCCTGTTCCTGAAATCTATCATTCATCCATTCCATACATTTATTGGGAGTTTACCTGCTTGGAAGTCACGGGACAAGGATGAGTAAGACAGGACATCTGTCCTGGACGAGCTCTTTATCAGGTGTTGGATGGCTCAAGGAATATAACAAACACATTGAAGAAGACACCTTACTTCACACCCAATAGGCTGGCTATTATTTAAAAATGGGGAAATAATAAGTGTTAATGAGGCTGTGGAGACATTAGAACCCTGGTGCACTGATGGTAGTACTACAAAATGGTACAGCTGCTTTGGAAAACAGTACGGTGGTTTCTCAAAAAGTTAAAAATAGAAATACCACGTGATCCAGCAAGACCATTTGGGGGCATATATTCCAAAGAATTGAAAGCAGGGACTCAAGCAGAGGCTTGCACACCAATGATCATAGCAGCATTATTTGCAATAGACAAAAGGTGGAAGCAACCCAATATCCATCAACAGTCAAGTGGGTAAAAACAACAGTGGTGTATATAAATAATGAAAGATAGCCTTAAACAAGGATGAAATTTTGACACATACTACAACATGAATGAACCCTGAAAATATTATGCTAAGTCAAATAAGTCAGACACAAAAGGACAAATGTTGTATGACTCCACTTATTTGGAGTATCTAGAATAGGCAAATTCTGAGAGACAGGAAGTAGAATAGCGGTTACCAGGGGCTAGGGGCAGGGAGGAATGGGGAGTTAGTGTTTAACGAATACAGAGTTTCAGTTTCGGATGATGGAAATGTTCTGGTATTGGTTACACCACATTGTGAGTGTACTTAGTACCACTGAATTGTACACTTAAAAATTGTTTCAATGGTTAAGTTTTGTGTCATGTATATTTTTGCAACAATTAAAAAAACTTTATAATGCCTAACATGTTGCACAAATGCAGGATTGTTAACTTGAACTAGGATTAATGGGATTGTGTTTATAATCAACCTCTCTTTTTTAAAAAATGAAGTATGCATGAAATTACTTTGTCATTCTTTATTATGTGATACTGAAGAGCAAGCATCCATCTGGATAAACTTTAATAATAATTTACTTATACCCCATCCTCTTCTAAAAACAATTTGAGGTAATTGCATCAGAGTAATTAATTAACGTAAGACAAAATATAGAAACAGATACAAAAGTGGAAAAGCGTGAACAGCTATTGAGCAAAACTGTTAGCCTTCCAGGAACCAGGGAACTGTTGATATTCATCAAACCTTTTATAAATGCTTAAAATATCATTGGCTTCAGCATGATCATTGTATGAGTCTAGACAATGATTTTCAAACTTTTTCATCTCATGCTACACATAAAGTAATTACTAAAATTCTGCAGCACACCAAAAAATATCTTTCTTGCCAATCTGACAAAAATAGGTATAATTTTGATTGATTTACAAAATAATATTAGTAATTACCTTCTCTTTGCTTTAAAGTGACTTAAAAAAAAATCAGTATCTTGCCCTAGCTGGTTTGGCTCAGGGGATAGAGCGTTGGCCTGCAGGCTGAAGGTTTCCAGGTTCAATTCCAGTCAAGGGCACATGTCCAAGTTGTGAGCTCGATCCCCAATGGCAGCCGATCAATGATTCTCTCTCATCATTGATGTTTCTATATCTCTCTCTCTCTCGCTTATTTTCTGAAATCAATAAAATATATATTTAAAAAATCAGTATTCATATTTGTATATGAGGATTTCTGGTACCAAGAATGAACCAATCAGACACAATCTTATTATTTGACGTGACCAATACAGTATATACGACATATATTTATGGTCAAAGACAAGGCATTCATACCAGTTGACGATTGTTTTATTGACTGTTGTCATTTTTTTATTTGACAATCTAAGGGGAAAAAAGGTCAGTGCCCCTGACTAAATAGTCAGGTATTGCATGTTTTCAAAATTCTTGCGGCACACCAGGTGAAAATTGCTGGCCCACATAAAGTGTTCTTTGTTGTTACCATGTGCAGTTTGGGGAATTTATTGAAATAGAAGAGGGATGTAAGACTAAGTCTGAACCTATTCTGTGCTTAATGAAACAGGCTCTTGGAGAGACACCTGCCCTGCTGGCCAAATCAACCTCCTACACCTTCCCCTGGGCTTCTGCATCAAGTCTGCACGGTAGCCTGGCATGACAGCATCCCTCCATCCGGGCTCCCCCTGCCCTCATGCTCCCCCTGCAGACCCTGTCCCAGCAGCCGGGTTCCCACAAGGCCCCTGTGTAGCCAGGACTCCTACACATGGAGTCCTTCTTCCTGTCTCTATGGCCAAGTCCTCACCTCTTCCTGAGGACGGTTCAGATTCCCCTTCTCTGAGACCTCTCCAGCCAGGTTGAGTCCCCTTCTCCTTGCACTCTTCTCTGTACCTGCTTGCTCCCTACTCTCTGGTATCTTATCACACTGTCCTGGAGTCATTGGTTTCTTCTCTTTGTCACTAGACTAGACTATGAACTGACTGAGGCCTGGGATTATGGTACATTTCTCTAGCCCAAATACCTATTTATGGTGCCTGGGTCATAGTAGAGAGCCAATAAGTGTTTGTATCTAATTATTTTTGCCTAGGAAACAAGGTTGAGACTGTAGTACTAAATTCATCTGAAGCTGTTAAAAAGAGTTTTCATGGAAGAAGGAGGATTGAAACTGAGTTTTCAAAAATGATTAGAATTTTGAAGGGAGTGTAAAATAATGATAACACAGCAATAACTAAAGGAGGAAAGGTGGCTAAAAGGAGTGGATCAGATCAGTATTACTCAGTTGAATAGCAGAACATCTGTACTAGAATCATCTGGGGTGCTTGTAAAGTTACAGATTCCACCTGTCACTCCCATCCACCACTCCCCATTCGGAGCCTGTAGGTCTGGATTTACCTTTAGTGCACGAGTCTTATCTTGTGAATGGAAAGTCTTGAAATCCTGGAGGGACTGTTGGCAGTTGTGGGCACTTGAGAGCCATTTTAAGCCTTTAAAGAGGGAGAATGAGAGCGTGATGGAAATGGAGCTTTGGGAAGGGCATACATAGACTGGTGGTTTGCAAAATAGATTGATGAGGACGAGTTCTCAGAGGCAAGGATGAGATGCTAGGAGTGCACCAAAGTATTTAAGAAAAGAGGAATGGTGAGTTTGCTCCACTGGCAGCACCGGAAGTAGAGAAGAAGCATGCTGAGAGAGGAAATGATGAGGCTTGGTGACAGATGGAATATAAACGATAGTGGAAGGATGGAGTTTGAAACGACAACTGTTTTGGGGACCTTGGGAAAATGGCAGATCCACTGATGTGCATGCTCTTGCTATCTAATGAGTTCTATTTCAAATGTGAGGTGAATGAGGTGTCTGAGAGGCAGCCAGGTGAAGATGTGGCTTGCAACATGGACTTGGGTGTGGCCAAAGGTCTGGGAGGAAGATAAGGAGCCAAAAGCATGAGGGAAGAGGAAGGAAGGAAGCCTGGAAACTTGAGTTCAGACCTTTGGGGAGCAGCAACATTAGACAGGAGGCAGATGAAGCAAGGAAGCAACAGAGAGGTGAATAAAGATTGAGTACTAAAGAGAAACCAAAGGAAGAGAAAGGTTTAAGAAGGTAAACATCCATTATGTCAGATGTTCTAGAATTTGAGAAGGATAAGAACAAAACTTCCAAATTTGGCAAAGATGGTAAAAAGTGAAAATCTCTAATACTTGCTGATGTGTGTAATGTGATCTATCATCTATAATAATAAGAGCGTAATATGCTAATTAGACCAGACAGCCGAACGACCTTCCAGACATCATTCTGGACATCCTTCCAGATGAAGCCGTGGTGGCAGGGGCCGAGGTAGAGGCAGTTAGGGGCAATCAGGCAGGCAGGCAGGCAGGCAAGCAGTTAGGAGCCAGCAGTCCCGGTTTGTGAGAGGGATGTCTGACTGCCAGTTGGAAATCCCCTGAGGGGTCCCGGATTTCAAGAGGATGCAGGCCGGGCTGAGGAACCTCCCACTCCGCTGCACGAATTTTGTACACCGGGCCTCTAGTATTGGGTATAAATGAAAATTGGTGATAAATTGTGTTTACAATTAATGAGCAAAAATATACTTTTGACAAACTGGTTCCCAAAAGGATACTCTTCTATTGGAGAGCCAGGACATTGAGGAAGGCCAGTAGGAGGCAGGGAGGATAAGGAGCTAGGTTAAAAGGGGGAAAGATTAGGATGCATGGACAAAGAGAAACTTATCAGGAAATCCTAACATGTAGGTACTTCAACGATCTTGCTTACCAAATAAGATTGCATTTATTATTTTAAAAGGTTCCATTCGTGCCCCTTGGTTATGGTATCATCTGAGACAAACATAAGGTGTCATGTGGAATGGAACCAGATAGCCAAAGTTCTGGTACCATATTTGAAGGTAGCATAAAACAAACAATCATGCCTCCATTCCTTCCCTAATGCCCAGGGCGGGAGGTGGGGACAGATCCCCTTTTAAATGAGCCCAAATGTGCAGGTCAGCCCCACCTCTGGGTAGATATCCATCAGGACATAATTGCTTGAGGTGTTTAAAGGTTTTCAAATTACTTGAGAACTCCCAGCGTTTTCTGTTCTTCATCTGCATACGTATACTTGGTGACTTTGGGTGTTCAATCCTTGAGAGTCTTTTTCTATGAACAAAGATATGTGCTTTGGAATAATAAAGCAGGCAATCATCAGGTAGAATCATAAAATTTCTCCCATTCTATCCTTATTTGGAAGGAAAACAAAGGAGAGGAAAGGAAAAAGAATGGCTAACAGTGACCCGAAGGTTATTGTTATTTTTAATTTGAACTGAAATGTAGGTGGCCAGTGTTCAGGGGACTTGTTATCATTGGAGTTTTATCCGTTGCACTCACACAAGTAAAAAGAAGTAGTGGCCCAGCCAGCATGGCTCAGTGGTTGAGCATCAACCTATGAACCAGGTGGAGATCACAGTTCAATTTCTGATCAGGGCACAGGCCCAGGTTGTGGGCTTGATCCCTAGTGTGGGGTGTACAGAAGGCAGCGAATCAATAATTCTCTCTCATCATTGATGTTTCTATCTCTTTCTCTCCATCTCTGAAATCAATAATAAAAAAATAAAATAAAATAAGAATAAAATGAAGTAGCTGGATGAAACTATAACCTGGGATATAACCTGACGAGGGATTTTTTTTCCTTCCAAGTTGTGAATATGTTTTTTGTGTCAAATTCTTAAAAACTCCTAAGGGTCTCTAAGTTCTTACATAATGAAGTATGGTAGCAATCATCTCAGGTAGAAACTATAGTTTAACTTTAACTTTAACCCTGCTGTTTGGTTTCTGTACTTGTTTGCTTGCTAAAATAATAGAAAAGTTATTTTAATTTTCTGAATTATATAAATTATCCCATTCGATTAAATACTCTATTGATTGTAATGTGAATATTTGTTGTGGTCATACTGGTCTTAGAAAGCACACTTTCCTTTACCTGGGAAGGACAGCACAGTTATCCCAAGGTCAGAGGGCTCCAGTTAACATGTCCCTGTTGACTCAGTGTTCCGGGAGACCCAAAACTGTAATTTATATAACATGCTTAATTCTGCTTCTGTAAACTGCTTTTTTGCGAACCAGGTTCCTCATTCCAAACCCTGGGATGTAATCAATACCTTTGTGATCTTTGCCTATATAAATCTGATGTTGGGGCCGCGGAAGGCACTATGAGATCTGGGAGAGCGAAATGCCCCCTCATAGTCCCGGATTGCAATAAATGTGACTCTTTAATTCGACTTCTTGAGGCGTCCTTCTGTGATTCGCGGGGGTACATTACAGCAGTAACTGTCGGGTAATAACTTGGATTTCTGCTCACCACCTAGTTATTTCTACCTTTGGACTTCATTTAATCATCAATTCATCCTTAAACAGACTTGCCAAGTTGCTTAAGCCCAGTGCTTCATGAGGGCATAAGAGGCTGGCTGTGCTCTGGTTTTCTATGAATGCTTCACTGTTGCTGTGGTTCTACTTGATGTCAGAGCTCAAAGGAATAGGTTGGTATCGAGGCCTATGTTTCCTTCTGACAATCATTTCGGGATGATTTATAGAAAGCGAAGAAACCTCCTATTCAGTGACTGTTTGCTAAGTACGATCTTAAAGTAACTTTGTTGGTAGTCTTTCTCTGTGAAATCATATCCTCTGTCAGTGACTATCCTTCATCAGTCTTGTCTTATAACAAGCTTTTATAAATAGATACGAAGATTGTCATTTTAAAAATAACTGTTGAGCTCTAAAATATGTAAATTGTAGGATTTATATATAGCCTTCGAATAGGGTTTACATATCATTACCTCTCGTTACATTAATTTGAAGGTGCCGTGTAAGCCATTCCTGCAGTTATAAAAGTGGTAAATGTTTAAAGTTTTTTAATCAAATATTGTAAAAAAGTGTGGAGTGAAATGAAGAAATTCTCCTTCCCTGTTTTGCAGTTTTCAGTACCACTTTCCCACAGCAATCGCTGTTGACAGTGGCTTACGTTTCTCTGTATGAATTTTCTAAGCATGTATAGTTTTACATATATGTATGTGTGCACACTCATTTTTACACAAATTGCACACTATGCATACTTTTCTGCTTCTTTTTTTAAATTCACTTAAAATGACCGTCAGATCAGCATTTTTCAATTGACTTCGCTCTTTTAAAAACTGCATGGCATGTCATCATAGGTATGCACCATAATTGATTGACGAGCATTGAAGTAATTTCCCACATATATCTGGTTGTTGCTACCGTGCTTTCTTCTCGTAACAAACAATACACATTCTTAGAAGCAGAATTACGGAGTCAAGGAGCTGCGTTTTCAATCTGATGAGCTATTTCTAAGTTATCGCGCACCGATTTACACTCCCGCCAGGACTGTCTGAGAGTGTTTCCACATGCTCACCGATCGGTCTTCCTTTGAGATTTGAAATTCCTGCCATTTTAGTAGTTGAAAATTATGACTTCTTTTTACTATGTCTTTGTTAGGTTCATGTGCCCTGAGCTTTTCTTTTTCTTTTTCTTTTTTTACATAAGACTAATAGCTATTTGTATATTTGTGTGAATTTCCTAAATCATGTTCTTTATTTGTCTCTTGCCATGTCCATGTTATGAAAGGAGAAGAAACCATTCACTAGGCTAGGTTACCGTTTAATAGATAACGCCGACAGTTCACAGGAAACCATAAGTGTGCATACTCCACACACGAACACTTGTACAAACACTGACTGACTCACTTGGAGGCCTGAGAGAAAGCCTTGAAATGAAAGTGTGGCCTCGCAGCCTGAGAAGAGAGAGAAAGCGGTCTGTCTAGAGAGAGATGTGGGAGTCTCGCTTCCCTCTATTAGTTTTCTATCGCTGAATAAAAAATGGCAGCTCAGCTCACAGTTTCGCTGGGACAGGAGTCCGGGCACAGCATGACTGGCTTTTTGCCCAGGTCCCACAGATTAAAATCAAGCCATTGGCTGGCTGCACTCAGTATCCTAGGTTCACGCCATTGTATTTGCAACTCAGTTCCTTGCAGTCATAGGACTGAAGTCTCCGTTTCCATGCTATCAATCAGCTGGAGGCCACACCCAGCTGCCTGTGCTCCTGGCCACATGTCCCCTCCAAAGCCAGCAAAGGAGAATCTCCCTTATGTCACCTCCTCATGCTTCCAATCTCTCTATTTTTAGACCCAGATCTAGAGATATCATGGGGTGAGGACAGGCCCGCCCGGGTCATTTACCTATCCTAAGGTCAGCTGATCTGGAACAAATCAGAATGGCAAAATCGCATCACAACAGCACCTAAATTAGTGTTTGATTGACTGACTGGGAGAAGGTCTGTGTATAGCAGGGGCCAGGTATCTTGCAGATCATCTTAGAATTTTGCTGACCTCACTCCCCACCTGCTTTCCTCAAGGGAAGCAGATGGAGCTCCAGTCATCTGGCTGAGGAAATCAATCCCCCTGAAACATCGAATGCCAGAAGAAGGGGGCATAACTGGCATCTGTCTAACCCTGTGCACACAATACACCCAAGTGGGTCACAGATCCAAGGGAGCGATGAAACAGCAGAAAGCTAGAGATAATGTCTAGGAAACCACACGTACAACATAGGGCTCAGGCAAACTCTCCTGACCAAGGATCCAAACCAGGCATTTCCTACTCCACCATCTGCCCTCTTGACCCCCACACTGTAGCCCACCGAGGACAAGTCACTCGCCTGCTGCACATACGGGTTTTGAGTCCTCCAACCTTGCCATTTCCTCTAACGTCAGTCTGATCAGAGTGTGGTTTTGTGAGCTGTTGGCCATGGGTAGTCCGTAGAAAAGAATGAATTGACTAAGTAAGTGAGCCACTAAGAGGAACTACTGATGACCATTATTCTAAAAGAATCCTAAAGAATTGTTCCTCCTCCTTCTCTGTCATCTGCCCACCTGCTGCTGTGATTCAGGTGCCTTATACGTGACTTGCTTGAGGCCGAAGAGGTTTATATAAAAGAAATGAAGAGCATAATTGATGTAAGTAGACTGGGGAGGGGGATGTTAAACACGTGTTCAAACTGAAGAAATTTTGTTACACAGAGAACCAAAATAGTTGCCATGTGTCTCTGGAATCCCCCCCTAGGTTTTAGGTCTTATAATATTGCAAGTGTTTTTCCAGCTGGAATAAACACATTCTTATGACTATTGATCCATGTAACTAAATACCTTCTAAAGGATTGTGCCACTTCATACTGATTCTGGTACTGCTCAACTAGGTTCACCGTATGCTTGCCAAAAAATGGAGATGGTCAATGACATGTTTTTGATAATTTAATAAGAGAATATTGTTTCTCATTGTTTGAAGTAGCACATTTTTCTTACTAGTGAAAATGTGTATTTTCCTAAGGGCATAATCTTGAGGAATAAATTATATGTACAAAATTATAATATAATTTTTTACCACAAAATATCAGAAAGCCAAATATCCAATTAAAAAGGGAAGAAATGGTTAATCAAGTCTAATATACATGCTAATTATTTTTTTTAAATATACTTTATTGATTTTTTCCAGAGGAAAGGAGAGGGATAGAGAGTTAGAAACATCGATGAGAGAGAAACATCGATCAGCTGCCTCCTGCACACCGCCCCCCCCCC
>NW_005354464.1:2868848-2874233 GCF_000412655.1 Myotis brandtii | reverse complement strand
TGCAACCAAGGTACATGCCCTTGACCGGAATCGAACCTGGAACCCCTCAGTCTGTAGGCCGACGCTCTATCCACTGTGCCAAACCAGTCAGGGCTACATGCTAATTATTTTGTAGCAGTTAAATAATAATGAAATATTATTCAACTGTTACAAATAATTATTTTGAATAATTTGTAGCAACACTGAAAAATGCTTAAAAGATTACATTAAAAACCATATATGTAGAAATTTATAAGCAGACTCTAAAATGTATATGGCAAAACAATACAATTTATTTATGTATGGTGATTACAACCATATAAAATAAGCTTTTTAAAAGTCATGCAGGGCCAAAACCGGTTTGGCTCAGTGGATAGAGCGTCGGCCTGCGGACTGAAGGGTCCCGGGTTCGATTCCGGTCAAGGGCATGTACCTGGGTTGCGGGCACATCCCCAGTGGGAGATGTGCAGGAGGCAGCTGATCGATGTTTCTCTCTCATCGATGTTTCTAACTCTCTATCTCTCTCCCTTCCTCTCTGTAAAAAATCAATAAAATATATTTTTAAAAAAAACTATCTTAAAAGTCATGCAGGAAATATAATAAAATGGTAGTAATTGCAACAGGTCATAAAATGATAGGTAAGTTTTTAAAAATATATTTGCTCTTCCTATAAAAATGCCTTTTTATTATCATTCCCAATAAACCATCTTCTTCTGAAGATGGACCGATGAGGAAAATAATATCAAAAGAATCTGATGAATGGCTTTCAGGAGATATGTGTTCCATATTCCCCAATTATTTTATTAAAGTTGTATTCCCTGGAGTAGCTAATTCAGATCATCTCTCATGTTCTATCTGTGAAACCTACCTTGTTTGCACCTCTGCAGGGATATATCACTCCAATGGATTATATTTGGCTAAAGCATCTGATTCCAGACGTTCTTCAGAATAACAAGGACTTTCTCTTTGGGAATATCAGAGAACTCTACGAATTTCACAACAGGTACATACTAATTCAAATTACCAGGAAAAATGGAAAGTAAGAGAAGGCTGGAAATCAGACTGATGGAATTTGGCCATGAAAGTACTTAGATATTTTCAGGCTTAAGCAAGTAATCCAGAGTCAGTGGGTTGGGATGGGATGTGAAGGAGGGGAGAAGTGCTGCGAGATCCCTGGGGGAAGAGGGAAAAGACATTAATGAAGGCTGAACTAGCTGTCAGGCATCAATGTTGTATTTGTGCTTGCATTCTTTTGCAAATTTATCTATTTATGCATCAGCATTTATTGAGCACCTGTTGGGCGTCAGACCCTGTTCTGCAGGGGGAATACAACGATGACCATGCCTATTATCGAAGGGTAGTGCTGGGAACTAGGGTGTTAGAAAATGCTAACCGGTCAAACAAGTCGTCCTTTTAGCCCAGGGCACTTTAAATGTCGAGTTCTAGAGAAATAGAGGACAAAGGGACTTTGGAAATCATTTTCCAACCCTTGCATTTTGCAGATGGGTAAACCTCACTTTACTTACTAGACTGACTCCAAAATTACACACCTAATTGCCGGAAGGGAAAGGAACCTTGGTTGTTTCCTAACCACATCTTATGTCTATTGGTCTGTTTTCAAAACCGAAATGGAAATCTCATTTCCAATACTTTCCCTGGGAAGCTATGTAGCCTCTCTTAACCTCGGGTTTATGAAACCCTATCTTGCAAGGTTTGGTGGAAGATTAAATGAGGTATTGTTTGTGAAGTACTCAGCTTATGCCTCGCTCATAGGAAACTCGGGTGATAGCAGTGGTGGCAGCAGCAACAGCAGCCGTTCTTATTAACCTTAATGGGTGGCAGGAAGCATCGTGCATCCCGTCTGCAGTGGCTCGTGCTTAGAATTATCAGGGAATTTAATGTGGTTGTTTCAGGGGATCCTACCCATGTGACAGAATACACTTTTTTTCTTCCAAGTCAGTGTGTTGAAGATGAATCAAGAGCAATAAAGTTCAGAAAACAATGTTTTTCTAGGCACCTCTTAAAACCTTATATGATTTTACTTTTAAAAAATGTAATGCATGTAAATGTCATTTTAAAAGCATTATTATACTTCCCCCCCCAACCCCCCCAGGACTTTTCTAAAAGAATTGGAAAAGTGCACTGAGAATCCTGAACTTCTGGCTCGTTGCTTTCTCAAGAGAGTAAGTCTGCGTTCCTAAACAATCAGAATAACCTTGTGATTCAAGTCAGCCCTTAATTTGCTGTGTAGGTGGCAAGGGCTAATGGCAACGCCAATGGTCTGAAAACACATCTGCCTTTGGAAGGCAAAGCAGAAGTCCCTTGCACAAGGGCACACAGTGTGAGACATGTCCAGTTTGAGCTCACTCATGGGTGGGGGCCTTATAAGCCTGGCTTCCGGCAAAGCCCCGTGAAATGAAAGACTGGCCCCCAGGCAACCCAAAGCAGCTGATCCTGAGTAACTCTGCATGACTAACCTAACTCTTTTAGGACCAGAATCACACTTACATTCCTCACTAGTTGTGTTAGTACTCTCAAGAGAAGTAGGACTGATGTTAAACTGAAAATCCCTGAAAATGTATTGACTTCCATTTGATGTTCTATAGCGTAGAGGGTGGTTAGAAAATGTTAACTCTACGGCCTCTCTGACATATAGCATCCGATTTGTGAATTTCCTGTTCTACAACCACATACGTCTGACGACCTCCCCTTCCAACCACACAGCCCTCTTCCCACTCAGACTTCTCCACCCCTGCTCTGGGCAATAAGTAGGTTGTTTGGGTCAGTGGTGCTCCCTGGGTGCTGGCACCCACGTGTTCCCCTCCCCGTAGGAGGACTGCAGATGATCCTGCTGCCCTCAGCTTCCTAAATCTTTCCCATTTCTTCTCTCTCAGCCATTCTTTTCCATTTCTTCCTTGTTTTTATTTTTATTTTTGTGAATCTGAGACAACAGATCAAAGAACTTCCAAATTTTTAAACAACCCAAATTATGACTGAGGAGTTTAAGAGCAATACTTGTGTAAACTGAGAGCAAGCAAACAAGAATCCCTAGGTTTCAAGGTATTGGACATCGTGGAAGAACAGAGCTTTCAACCCTCAGAGCTCCCAACCAGCTTAGAAGGCCCCTCCCTCCATGGCCCTGCATGCACTTTCCAAGCATCAAGTGCTGGAAACTGTTTCGTATTCAATCTCATGATTTCCTTTTTGAATTGTTTTTACAGGATTATTAGTGTTTTTTCTTACTTTGCAACTTTGCACTTATCAAGACACCAATGTGAAATCTAGTTTCACAGTTTAGAAATATTTTATAAACACTTATATCATTAGTAGAGGCCTGGTGCACGACACTCGAGCACTGGGGGGGGGGGGGGCCCCCCGCCCGTGCCCCCTTTTTTAGCAGTGACATCCTTAGCGCTGCCATCCTGCCACCTCCGCTGCGCTCGCCAGCCATCAGCCCAGCTTGTGGCTGAGCAACGCTCCCCCTGTGGGAGTGCACTGACCACCAGGGGGCAGCTCCTGCGTTGAGCATCTGCCCCCTGGTGGTCACTGCGAATCATAGCAACTGGTTATTCTGCCATTTAGTCAATTTGCATCTTACCCTATTATTATATAGGATTGCAAAGACATTTACATTTTTTGAGTGAGAAAAGGACCAAATTCCTATGGGGGAAAATGGGTATAATCACATAAAAATTGTTTAAGTATGAGGAAATAGTCAGGGAGTTGCCAACTAAACATCTTTTCTTGGATGAATTCCTCTCCTACAGTTATACAAGCTTTTTATAGTCCTCCATGTTGGGAGACACCTTCCTTAGAAATCATTAACCCAGATCACAAACTCTGTATATAATCCTATATGATTAATGATGTTGGAGACAAAATACAGGTAATAAATTCTTATCTTAAAGCTGCAATTATCTAATCTTTGAGAATCCTTGAGAGTATTGGCTACTGCTGTACAAAGACTTGTATTTGTTAGCCAATAAGGTGGGCCTATCATCCTTTTTTTACTATAGCGGTTTATCTTTTCTCAATAGTATTTGCAGATTGACACTAATCATAGATATGAACTTCGAAATATTGCTCTGGCCAAGGTTGTTTTTTTTTTAATTATTATTACTGATTTTAGAAAGAGGAAGGGAGAGGGATAGAGAGAGAGAAACATCCATGAGAGAGAAACATCGATTGGCTGCCTCCTGCATGCCCCCCACAGGGGATCGAGCCCACAACCCAGGGAATGGGCCCTGACCGGGAATCAAACTGAGACCTCCTGGTTCATAGGCTGATGTTCACCCACTGAGCCACACTGGCCATGCTGGCCAAGTGTTTTCATTAGACTCTATAATTATAGCGCCCAGGGAGATTCTGCCCCCAAGACCAAGCTCCATGTAGAATATTATTTGTCAGTGGTTTACTTTGAGTTTCCTTTGCTCTCTGGAAAGAGCACGGATGAGACTCGGAAAATGGAACTTCTTATCTAGATCAAGCTGCTACCTGCTTGACCTCAAGTAAGTCACTTAAACCCTTGGAGTCTCACTTTCCTCCTCCATACAACAGGCTTAATAATACCAACACGTAGAGCTGTTGTGGAAGTCAAATAAAATAATGCATGCAGAAGGGTTCTACAAAGTAAAAAGTGCTGTGACAATAGCTACTATTTGTTGGGTACTCTGCATGTATCGGGCATTTGTTGAGAGGTTTCTATACATCATCTCATTTAATCTCACAGCAACTGTAGGAATTGACTGCTGTGGTGAGCCCACTTAACAGATGAGAAAACTGAGATGTAGGAAGGTTAAATAACCTCAGGCCATATAGTTTATAATTGACAAAGCCAAGAACTGAACCTGAACCATCCACCACCATCTTGATTCATAAGCAGTCATGTCTCCCTGTGTGCATATGAGTTTTTGGTAGTAATTTTTTTAGCTTCCTGATTTATTCTATAAGGAGGTGAGGGGAATCGGGCACTTTCATATGCTGCTGGATTGTGCACATCTTTTCTCTCAGGAATTTTGGACTAAAGAGCAAATCAAAGTCAATAGTTACTAGTATAGTTCGGTACTTGGCCTATAATGTCCTGTGTTGTGGCTCCAAGTGCAGACACATAACCAAGGTGAAGGTTTCAGGAACACAGGTTTCAGCTCAGCTCCCATGGAGAGAACCAGGTCCGTCTGTTACTGGGAGAGTTGGGGAAAGGTGGCTGACTCTTGAGGATGCTTCACTGGGTGGGAAGCTGTATCTCCAAAGTCTCCTTCAGCTACTGAGAATCTTCTGGTGGTGAGTGTTGAAAGCAGCAAAACCTTAATTCTTTTAGGACAGTGATGGCGAACCTATGACACGCGTGTCAGAGGTGACATGCGAACTCATTTTTTTGGTTGATTTTTCTTTGTTAAATGGCATTTA
>NW_005354464.1:2843669-2868050 GCF_000412655.1 Myotis brandtii | reverse complement strand
GAGCTCAAAAGGTTCGCCATCACTGTTTTAGGAGCTAGCAGCCAATGTCTTTGTGCTCTGACAGACTACTTGTAGATGAGATGCCTGAGTCAATTGTAAATTGTAATGTTTTATAAGCCTGGCCTTCAGGATGGCAGAAATGTGTCCCACATCTAGTCTACTATGCTTTGGGAGCCACTGAGTTTAACAAATGCACTCAGCAAAGTGCCAGCACACCAAAAACACTCACTAGACAGTTGTTGAGTGAATGCATAATGAATATATTATTGTTAAGCTTTGAATTCTTATTCTAGTTCCTTAATCAGTCTGAACAACATTTCTCAAGGGCCACCTCTATTACTAAATGTGTGTGCGCGCGCGCAATTTTTTCTGGAGAAAGTACAAAAGACAGAGTTGCTATAGTTCTTGTAGTGAAATGACCACTTACAATCCATTGGGAGAGGGGAAGAGATACAGAAATGGAACTCATTCACCAGAGCCCTGTGTTTAGAAGTAGAAGAGACAGCGTTGACACAGTGAGGGGAAGAGAGCCCACGTGCATGTGAAGGAATCACGAACTGGCCTTTAGATAAAATAGATTTATGATCCTGAGTCTGTTCAATCATCCTGTTCTAAAGTCTAGAATTTAGAAATTCTCATAAAACAGTGCTTAAAATCATGATGGGAAGAAGGACATCTTTTGCTGGAAACAATAGAATATAAATATAAAAAATAATTTTGTATTTCAGAAGTAGTTAATTGCCAAAGGACAGAACAAAATTAAATAAGATAAGATTCTGAACCAAGTATAAAGTATAAAATATTTTCTTCACAAAATACATTAGGTTTAATTTAGTCTAGACACCAAATCTTTCAGATGCTATCTTTCTCTTAACCTATTAAGAGTCTAGAGACAGTGATGGTGAACCTATGACACGCGTGTCAGAGGTGACACGCGAACTCATTTTTTTTGGTTGATTTTTCTTTGTTAAATGGCATTTAAATATATAAAATAAATATCAAAAATATAAGTCTTTGTTTTACTATGGTTGCAAATATCAAAAAATTTCTATATGTGACACGGCACCAGAGTTAAGTTAGGGTTTTTCAAAATGCTGACACGCTGAGCTCAAAAGGTTCGCCATCACTGTTTTAGGAGCTAGCAGCCAATGTCTTTGTGCTCTGACAGACTACTTGTAGATGAGATGCCTGAGTCAATTGTAAATTGTAATGTTTTATAAGCCTGGCCTTCAGGATGGCAGAAATGTGTCCCACATCTAGTCTACTATGCTTTGGGAGCCACTGAGTTTAACAAATGCACTCAGCAAAGTGCCAGCACACCAAAAACACTCAATAGACAGTTGTTGAGTGAATGCATAATGAATATATTATTGTTAAGCTTTGAATTCTTATTCTAGTTCCTTAATCAGTCTGAACAACATTTCTCAAGGGCCACCTCTCTTACTAAATGTGTGTGTGTGGCCCTAACTGGTTTGGCTCAGTGGATAGTGTGTTAGCCTGCGGACTCAAGGGTCCCAGGTTTGATTCCAGTCAAGGGCATGTATCTTCGTTGTGGGCACATCCCCAGTTAGGGGTGTACAGGGGGCAGCTGATCAATGTTTCTAGCTCTCTATTTCTCTCCCTTCCTCTCTGTAAAAAAATCAATAAAATATATTTAAAAAAATAAATAAGGGGGACTTAACTAGGGTGATTATCTTGTGTCATCAACTAGTACAAAAGACAGAGTTGCTATAGTTCTTGTAGTGAAATGACCACTTACAATCCATTTCGGGAGAGGGGAAGAGATACAGAAATGGAACTCATTCACCAGAGCCCTGTTTAGAAGTAGAAGAGACAGCGTTGACACAGTGAGGGGAAGAGAGCCCACGTGCATGTGAAGGACATCACGAACTGGCCTTTAGTAGGAAGAGAGGGACACGAAATCTGAAAGGAAGAAACCACGTGGGCCTCTCTGCCAGAGCGGCGTGGCTCTGGGGCAAGCACAGCGCCCATGGACCAGGCTCTCCTGATGGAGCAGAGCTGCAGCTGGCTTCATTGGCTTAGGGTGTCCTTTCCATCTGGGATATTGGCAGATGTGTGTCCTCCGCATGCTCTCAAGGTCGCGCACGCACTCGGATCGCTGTTGGATTTCTAGCTCTGAGACAGTTGAGTACCTTTTCCTTCTTGAATCTTGTGCTGCAGGTGAAGGCGATGCCTGAGGCAGAGTTTGCCACTTTGGGGCTCGCCCACGTGACTTAGATCTGTGTGGTTTTGTCTGAATGGCCACATTTTCCTGCTGGGGTGTTTCTCTCTGTTGTTTCTCTGGGTTTTTTTCCTAGACTTGGAGTCATGATTATGGTAAACAGGAGAGGGTGTTCCGTTTTACCACTCAGTAAACACCTTTTTTGAGGGGGAAAGAACTATTTAGGGGAGACATTGGTGTTTTGCATAAAAAGCAGAGGAGAAACAGCACAGATCAAGACCGACTCCTGTTCATGAATGTCCTGTAACTGCTCCCACAGCACTTAGTTCCGATCTGTATGTAGAACGTATGGTTGTTTATTGCCCCCATTCCCTCCATCACACACTCACTCCATCGCAAGGCCACTGACTGTGCATCCCCAGCTTCTCACACATTGAAAGACCTGGGCTTGTTGGATGAATAAATAAACTGTAGTATCCTATCCACTTACTGATAATACTACCTGATTAATGTGTTTGAATTTTTTTCCCCGCTCAGAAAGAAGATCTTCAGATATACTTTAAATACCATAAGAATCTGCCCCGAGCTCAGGCAATCTGGCAAGAATGTCAAGACTGTGCCTACTTTGGGGTAATGTTGAGATTACACGGTCTCCCACAAATTGTTTTCTCTGAATAATGTTTATGTGCATCAAAAAAATTTTAATATGTTTTTATTGTTGATAGTATTACAGATATCTCCCATTTTCTCCCCCTTCCCCCCCCTCTCCCAGCCCCTATCCACCCCACCCCCAGGCCTTCACTACCCTATTGCCCATGTCCATGGGCTATGCATATAAGTATATAAGTTCTTTGGTTTCTTTCTTCTTGGTCCCCCAACCTCACATCGAGGTACGTCAATCTGTTCCATGCTTCCATGCTCCGGGTCTTATTTATTTTTTTTAATAATATATTTTATTGAGTTTTTACAGAGAGGAAGGGAGGGGATAGAGAGTTAGAAACATCAGCTGCCTCCTGCACACCCCCTACTGGGGATGTGCCTGCAACCACGGTACATGCCCCTGACTGGAATCGAACCCGGGACCCTTCAGTCCTCAGGCCAACGCTCTGTCCACTGAGCCAAACCGGTCAGGGCCGGGTCTTATTTTGTTGGTCAATTCATTTTTTTCATTATGCACCAAATTTTTAAAGCTACCAAAAGTATGAACTGGGCAGAGGAATTTGGCACTGGGATTTATGTTTATTAAAAGTCTCTTCTATGTTGAAGTCGTACATTGGAAGTTTGGATGCTGCCCTGGGTCTCTGTAAGCAGGTCTGCGAGGAGCCTGGTGCGGAAACCAGAGTCCTCTTCTAAGGTGGTTTTGAAAATGGAATTAACTCCAAAAGATTAGACTGTGGGACTCTCTTGAATGATATCATAAGCCATCATGTATCCTACAGACTCAAATGACCTCAATGGACCCCACCACACCCAGACTCAGAGACAGGCTGCCTCCTGTGTAGAAGGACCTGAAATGCCCCGCTGTCTTCTAGGGGCTTGCCTTCTAAAAGAAATAAGTGGCCCTGCTTCTCTAGTTGCCTATGAAAACACTAGCCAAGTCGTCCCCTTCCCCCTTCCTTTCACTTAACTTGCTGTTGCTGAAGGACTGAGCAACTCAGTAGCCTTAGGAAACTGGTCAACACCACTGCCCCCTCTCGTCCATGAAGAGCCCGGCTCGTTTCTGGTGTTTCAATGCCGCCACCTTTGTTCTCTGGTGTGTTGTTTGTTTTGTTTGATGTTGTTTCTGTTTGTTTCTGAAAGGTGTGCCAGCGCCAATTGGATCACAGTCTCCCTCTTTTCAAGTATCTCAGAGGCCCAAGCCAGAGACTGATAAAATACCAGATGCTGCTGAAGGTAAAGCCAATGAGACCATGCTTTTCTGTGTTGGGAAAACAGATGAATGCACTAAGGTGGTCACGTGGACAGTTGTGACTTTGTCTTCTGAGGGAAAATTTCTGCCCTTGGAGCTTTGTCTGTCCTCCAAGTCTCACGCGACCCTCCTCAATGAGGGGTAAGACCAAGGAATCAGAGTTAAAAGGGACCTGGGAGCCTTCCCACACATATTTTTTACTTAATCCCGCAAACAGATGTGTCAGACAGGCTCTGGAGTACGAAGAAACAGGCTCACGGAGGTTAAGCTCATGTTCGATATTCCGCTCTCGGGAAAAGTTAGCTCTTTGATCTTTGCCTCGACAGCCCCAGCCTTGGCTGCCCTGGCTTTGTTGCTACCAACTGGGATTACTGGACCTCTTAGGCCTAGGTCTTCTCATAGTGGATGAGGATGCCAGAACCACCTCCTCGCTGGGGAAAGCAGTGAGTGATGCCTGCAGAGAGCTGCCCAGCGCTGAGCCCCAGGAAGCTCGGTGACAGGTAGCGCTGTTTCATACCTGGAGATGCCACGCCAGTGTGGGAGTGAGGATGATGGCTCACTGCCTCCCAACATGAGTAGCATCTGTGAACGAGTAACGATACAGCATCCTCTTAGGGCCTCGCATGCCTCTGACTGTCCCACCTTACTCTGGTCATGAAGTCCTACCACTGGGCCCAGCGAGGAGGGGGCGGGACCTAAGAGAGGCTCGGGAAGAGGGGGGCTTCACCCCCTGGCCTGGCTGCATCCGGGACTGAGGGCTCCAGTTCTCCCTCTGAAGCGATGCTGACACAATAGCTAGGTTCCATTTGCAGAGGACGTTGGGGCACAGTGACCAGAAGCACAGAGTCGGGAGCCAGACATCCTGGGTGAGGATCCAGGCTCTGACAGCTGTGTGAACTCAGGCAGGTTCCTGCTCTCAGTCTCAGGCTCCGCCCCTGTAAAAAAAAAAAAAAAAAAAAAAGGTAGTAATGGTACTTGCCTGGTGTGCTTTTTGGAAACATTAAAAGAGGGAATACATGTTAAAAATACTTAGAAGATTTTGTTATCTTGATTGAGGAAACAAGAGATGGAATCATTATAAAATCTCCCTTGGGGGTCTGTGCAAAACCATGGGAGGCGACTCAGGGCCGGCCAGTTTTTCCCGTGGAGAAGCCTGCTGGTTGCCCGGGAACACACGTTTAAACCGCTGGCAGGCCTATGACGAAAGGAGGACCTTTGTGGTTGTCTCCGTCCTGAGGAACTGAGCTTATTCTGCAGTTTTTTTGAAAGCATGAATGTTGGGCAGACTGCCTCGAGGCTTTGAAAGGATTGTAGAATCCTGGTGTGGGAGAGCTGTTCCAAGTATAAAAGAAAGGGGAAGGAAGGACGGATTATACCATAAGGACAGACACATGAAAAAATGGGGAAAATATATATTAGCAAGAGATGTGACCAATGGTCAGCATGCTTAATAATGAGCTCATAGAAATGAATAACGAAAAAAGTAAAAAAGGCATATCTATGAAATGCTTACTATCTTATCTGAGATTTTTAGTACATAATGTCTGAGTCAAGGCAAGTTAATGAAACAATATTACTATATTATTATCAGCATACATTACTATCAGCAACAGGAACTCACTTTCCTTGAACTCATGATTTCTGTCAAACAGGCTGAGTGATGGAGGCAAACTACCAATTTTTTTTTAATCCTCAACCGAGGACATTTTTATTTTCATTGATTCCAGAGAGGAAGGGAGAGAGGGAGAGAGAGAAACACCAATCGGTTGCCTCCCATACACACCCCGACCGGGGATCCAACCCAAAACCTGTGTATGTGCCCTAACAGGGAATTAAACCCACAACCCTTCAGTGTGTGGGATGATGCTCTAATCATTGAGCAGCACTGGCCAGGACTGGAAACTACCAAATTTAATGTAGAGAATTTTTCTTCCCTGGATTTGGTTGAATTAAGATATGGTTTGCAAAATGGTGCAATATTTGTTTACTATAAGTTTTGCTTATTACAAAGATATTCTAGGATAGATACTCATGCTGATTTCTTGTATAAACGAACTCATAAGAGCAAAATTCATTTTTCTTCTTTTAAAATTTTAAATAGGCTACTATTTAAAGAAATAATTAATGGGGAGAGGTGGGCAAATGTTACAAACTTTCAGCTATAAGATGAATAGGATTTGAGGCTCTGATGTAAAACATAAAGTTTGATAGCACTGTATTGTATAACTGAAATTTGCTAACAGAGTAGACTTAACTGTTCTCTCTCACACATAAATGATAACTATGTGAGGTGAGATGGATGTGTTAATTAACTAGATGGGGGAATCCTTTCACAATGTATACATATATCAAATCATCATGATGTACACTTTACATATCTAACAATTTTATGTGTCAGGTATACCTCAATAAAAAAGAAATTAATAATAAAAATGTAAAAAGGAGACATATGTACTATTTGTACATATGTAAATACTTTAAACAATAAAATTAAATTAAAATAATAGTAATAATAAATGAAGGAAGGACATAGGCATTTTACAAAAGAAGAAGAAATGTTTAGTAGCAAACATTTTATGAAAGTTCTACCTCACTAATTATCTGAGAAATTCAAACTAAAAAGTGGTGAGGTAGGATTGACCTGTTAATTCAATTGGTTGAACATTTTGATTAAATGGCTGGTGAGCCAGGTTTTATAAGTGGCTGGCGGGAACATAGTCCTTTTCTAAGGAACTTGGAAATATGCATCAAAACTCTTAAGATTGACAATTCCACTTCTAGGAAGTTATCTTTAGGAAAAATTACAGAACCAAAATATTTAACAATAGAAAAGATGAATCAATTACGATTTATGTATAGGACACAATGCTGACACAATCAAAACCATGTTTTTAAAAGTATATAATGTCATGAGAAAATAAACATTCATGATATGCTGTTGAGTGAGAAAAAGCAGGCTACATAAGAATGTGGCTAATATGATTTTATTTGTGCAAAGAACACTGTTCCAGATAGATAATTCATTCTTTCCCTCTTACTCATGACAGACAGACAAATTTGCATACATTCTCAGTTACTTTAGCATTTGTCTGGAGATTGCACAGTACATTTAGTTGGCATTCTACTTTTTGATTTTCAATAAGGCTTTTGGGTTACTGCAGGGTCTGCTGGATTTTGAGTCTCCTGAGGATTTGGAGATAGACCCAGGCAGCCTAGAAGGAGGTTCGGCTAAGGTACTGGATGCTAAATATTGTTTTATATTAGTTAATGGTGTTTGCCCCAGGGTGGGAGGATTTATGGTGATTTTCTTTTCCTTGCTTAAGATCTCAATTGTTTAAATTTTGTAAAATTGTGTGTATTTCATAATTCATAGTCAGGAAGAAACAAAATAATTAAAGGCAATTTCAAAGTGGAGATTTGTAGCAGGATAAATGGTATTGTATTTTCTTCCTTTCACACAAAAATGTTTTAATAGGAATACAAACAGGAATGTGTAAAATGCATACATAAAAGACTGAAAGTAAATGTGGTAAAATCTCTACTGTGGTTTTCCTGCACGGTAGAATTATGAATGATTTATATTTCTTTCTTTGTTTATCTAATTTGTATGCTTTGTGTCCCATTCCTCTCCAAATGTGTGTGTGTGTGTGTGTGTGTGTGTCTGTGTGTGTGTGTGTGTTTGTTTGTTCTAAGAGAGACAGCCAAGGTTCCCTTGAAGGAAATGGTAGCCAACCTGATTAGGAAGAAATTTGTGGCTTAGCAGTGGCCTTTCTTATAAATTTCCTATTAAATACTCCAGTTTTAAGAAGAGAAACCCGAGGCATGTGTCTCAAAGTTATTTGCATGCCTTCTCTGCTCAGAATGTGTGTGTGGGACCCCTTGAAATTAGAAGCTCAAGACACAGGTAATGATTTTACAGTGGAGCTAGGGGAGCTGGCCTGAGGGAGAAGGGCTTAGTAATGTTTGTAAGGCTTTTTCTGAGCCCCACATTACCAAAGCAAGACTAGGAAGGAGAAAGTACAGGGGAAGTTGAGTCTGTAAAGTTGAGTTTTACATGTTGAGTAAAGAGGATGATGCCTAGTGTAAGAACTTTTAACCCTTTGCTGATGTTATTGTAAGGTCAGGTGAGAGTCTGCTGTCTTTCACCCGAACCAGAGCATATTTATTACGAAGGAGAAGGTAAGACTCCTTGGCAGGTCATTCAGTGGAGGCAGCATGATCTTCTCCATTCATCAGCCCTGTCACTCATGTCTCTGATCCAACAATGCTACTTCCTGCTGCTTCTGCAGAGGTTACGGAAATACACAACCCTTCGCTGACATCATGCAGTAGGCGGCAAAAAGAGGTGGGGCTCTATGGGGCAGCAAACAGCTATCAGTTCTTTGTTGTAGAAATTGATGTGTTTGAAAAAAATGGAAGAATTCAAAATCTTTTTGTTTGCACTTACTAGAGGACATAAATATGCTATGTAAGTAGTGGGGAATCAAATACTGAAAACCTAAGCAAAAGCCTTTCAAGCTGTAAGAACCATCCCTAGTGTGTCCTCAGTGTCACAGTGCTAACAATGGAAGCATTGGTTTCCTGAATTAGCAGTTCAGGCTTTTCCGCTTAATGCCGAGCCTTCATGTTTGGGAGGTGCAGACCTCCCTGGTAACTTTCAAGGCAGTCGTGTGTGAGAGGAGGAAGGGCAGAGCTATGGAAATGCAACCCTTACAGCGTTTACAGGTAAATCATTAGTCAGCCTGCACTGGCAGCCCATTCTTTCTCTCCGGGAGTTTAAAACTGTTCTCCTCTGGGAAGGTTTTAAGCATAACTTTACCCATAGGAATAAGACTTTCACATTCAATATAGGAATATGAATTGTACTTTTCCGTAGGCCGCAGGGGTAGGAGTATAAAGGAGAGGGCAGTCAATTTAAAGGGGCTGTGTTTTGGGTGTTTTATTTTTCATGCTTCAAAAAATCTCAGTATGTTTCTTATAGAGCAGGAGTATAAGGCCCATGATTTTATGAGCTTCATTCTTCACTAGTACAATCTACAGAAGTGTGGTTGATGGTAAACCAACAAATACCGTTAGCCACCATTCTCTGCGAGCCAGAGAGCAGATGGGTGTCCCCACCGTCTCAGACACTTCGTGCTGGCTGGGTCCGTGGCTCCTTATCTCGGTCCTGTTTTCCATCTTCACTTGCGAGATGGTTTACCTTTTGATTCCCTACACGGCATTTGGTTTCCACAGGATGGGCCAAAGAGGACCAAGGATCCCGCGTTCTTGGCGGAACTGCAGCAGGCTTTGGCCATGATAGAGGAGTTGATCCAGTCCTGTGAACTGGCTGTGGACCTGGCCGCGGTCACTGGATGCCCGGTATGTTATGTCCCATAACAGTGGTTGGGAGGTTTCCCTTGAGAAGCAGGCACAGTGTAAACAAGGTAGGAGATGCTGGGGCCAAGTAGGAGAAATGATGTATGGTAGAGGAATCTGACTCTGGGAAAGTAGCCTACATCCGTCAACACACCTGTGCTCGGAGATTCCCAGCAGCCCCTCAGGGTTTTCAGGAATCTTGTGTTCCTCATGGTCCAGAATGTTGAGCCTGACCTGTGCTCTGGAAAAACCAGGAACTCAGGGGCCAGAATATATATGGGCAGGGGAAATGGCTAAAAGGGTAATTCATTTTGACTCCTGGCACTATTAACATTTAAAAGGTTTTCCTTCTTGATCAAATTTTCTCCATGAAAATTACTTTGAAAACGGGTGCTAAGTGAAAGTCTCACCCCATTTTACATCCCAGATCCCAGAAGAGGCCCAACAAGCTTGTATGATACTTGCCTTAATCCAAGGGGTTGAAGGAAAATACCAAGAGAGGCAATGCTGGGAAGCTGAGCCATCTCAGCTCTGGCATTCGTGTTAATCCTGAGCAGGCGAGTCCTGGGCATTCCAGGCAAACCGTCCTCTATGCTGTGTGCTCGCCTGGGACTGGAACATAAGTAATATTCATCTGGAACATAACTAATATTCACAGTCACTGTGAAGTACTCTAGATTTTAACTCAGGAATATTAGTTTTCTATCATTGTCAGTGACAAATCACCATGAGTCTGGTGGCTTAGAACAGCACCAATTTCTTAGCTTATAGGTCCACGGGGCAGAACTACAACAGTCTCACCAGGGGCCAAAATCAAAGTGTCTGCCTTCCTTTTAGGAGACTCTAGGAGAGAATCTGTTCCTTGTCTTTTCCATCTTAAAAAACAACAACAAAAATCACCCACATTTCTTGGCTCATGGCCACTGCCTCACTTCAAAGCAGCAACATCGCTTTCGTTGAGTTCTCACATTGATTGCATCCCTCCGACCCTTCTTCTGCTTCTCTTTGACTTTTTAAAGACTCTGGGATTCCATCAGACCCACCCAGGTAGTCCATGATAATCTCTCCATCTCAGCGTGAGCTGACGAACAACTCTGATTCCATCTGAAACATTCGGCATGTATCCTGACCTACTCTCAGGTTCCAGGGATTAGGGCCTGGACCTCTTTGGGAGGCTATGCTTACTGCACAGGGACCAAGCATTCTGCATTTCAGATACGTTCCTTCTTTTTTTTTTTTTTTTTCCTGTTCATTTTTACCTGTTTTTATTGAGGTCTGGGTAGATGAAATGACCTTTCTTATCTTTCCTTGTCATAAATCAAACCATGCAAATTAAGTAGAGGCAAAAATTGTGATCCTTTTCATTCCTTCCTGGTATTTCTCTGGCCAGCATTTCAGAAACAGCCCCTGGGTTTGCTGCGACCCAGGCAGGGATGCTGTTTCTGTCCCTGGGACTCCCGCGCATTCTGTTTACTGCTGACGCTCGACTCAGGCGGCTACTCATGAACCACACGGGGTGAGAACAGACCCTTTCCTTGGTATTAATTTTTCATCCTACAGCTAAAGTCAAGGGAGCAATTTGTTTAATCATTTGGGGACATTTTTCTGTTTCTTTTCTTTTTATCTTTGAACATGTGTCAGCTGCCCCTATGAAATACCCATTTGCCTGAATCAAATGAATGTTACACAGGGCAGGAAACTCCCAGATGTTCCTCTGAATGTAAGTAATATGAGAGGAGGAAGTTACGAGAAAAAATTGAATGAAAAGTGCATAGATCGCAATCTACTTTAATTGTCCTCCAAACGGCTTGTGTGCAAATCAGATGAACCAGTTTATAGAATTTTGGAGATTTTACAGCAAGTGCAAAACATCTTTTTTGCCCCCATGTGTCCTCAGAATGGCACCTTTGACATATTAGTACACTCTGTGGTTTCTTTTTTTTGCTAAGGCTAACTTGCTTTACACTTTGTACATTAGCTAATTTATCGTGACAGTTTTGTATAATTCTATTGAATGATAGAGCAGGAGTTGGAATTTTCAACTTTCTGCTTCAGCAACAGATCCATGGAAAGAAGATTTAACTCGCCGAAGATCACACGGTCATCAGCTTGCACCGTGTCTTGGATCTCTTCACTCCCTCGCCAGGGTCCACCCGCTCCACATATTCTTCATCTGGTTCTGTTTAGAGTTTACTAACAACTCACCTACTGCTAACTCAGATCCAATGAAACTGAGAGTCTTGGCCTCAGCTTTGTGGAACTTTATCACAAGGTGTTTGCCATCATGTGTTGTACGGGTGAATAAATCCAGCTTAACCTCTTAGTTTCTCTACTTGACACCCAATATTAACCTGGTTTGGTAAAGGAAAGAAATTGAACTTGAGTGGGTGACTTCATAATTAAAGCAACTAGAAAAAAAATCCCTTCTGATATTTACATTTTCTCTTTGTGTATACTCAATTCTTGGCTTAATTGAATCACAAAAACTTTTTTAAAATTATTTTTTAAAGAAAGGTTGTTTTATGGAACACTGAGATTTAATTTACTTCCCTCTATTTGCCAAAAAAAATGTTTCCCCTCTTCAATCCAATGTATAAAATAGAAGAACATTTAGAGTCCTTTTAAATCCTGACTTGTCAGGAACACGTTTCAAAGTTGAACAGTAAAGGTTGAATAAAACATTTTAATTTTCTGGAACATCCCTGACTGGTTTGGCTCAGTGGATAGAGTGTTGGCCTGTGGATTTAAGGGTCCCAGGTTCGATTCCAGTCAAGGGCATGTACCTTGGTTGCAGGCACATCCCCAGTAGGGGGTGTGCAGGAGGCAGCTGATCGATGCTTCTCTCTCATCGATGTTTCTAACTCTCTTTCCCTCTCCCTTCCTCTCTGTAAAAAATCAATAAAATATATTTTAAAAAAAAATTTCTGGAACAAAGTTTATAATTTATTAAAGGAACTATTTTTATTACAAGTTTATTGTGGACTAGGCCCAGGTATTTTGTTTCTATGATACTTTCCACTTTCCTTACCATATGTTGGCCACAGAAATAAGGCTGAGTAAACAATCTTAATGACTCAATGGAATTGCCTTGCCCATCTTCCCACACTCACGACACCTCTAAGTGGAGTCATTGAAGATTAAATCATGTTTAAGGCACCTAGCACCTTGCTTGGTGCCTGGTAGGTGCTGAATACAGGACCCCAGGGGTGACTTATTTGGGTCCTTGATCAGACTGGGAAGGAAGGAACCCCTTTGCTTCTGGTGATTGTAATCTCGGCTTCTCTGTCCCACAGCTTCTGCTTTTCATTTCTGGACCAGGCTTTGTGCTGATTCACTTATCCAGATGTTTCCTGCTTCTTTGTGCAAGAAGCGTATAGCTCTGTCACAGCCGAGGGTGAACACCTAGGCACCCCGTCTCTTTCTGGAGGCTAGCTTCCCTAGATTCTCTCTCAGCCAGATTCTTCTTTTGGCCCATGTGGTCACATGTGAAATTCTTATATCAGAGCTCTTACCTACAAACTATCCACACATGAAAATGGTAGCGTTTACTAGTTTATTTTTGCCATCATTTCCCATACGGAGGAGGACTGTTGACTTGCTCATTTGAGTGGAGGGTAGCCCCTAGTCTATCTCTGAGTTCAGATCCATTAGATTCGTCAACACACCAAAGTGAGGGCCACACCATTACGTCACTGGTGGAAAAAAAATGGTTGGGGTATATTCATTTCCTGGAGCTGCCATGACAACATGCCACATATTGGGTGGCTTAAAACCACAGACATTTATTTTCTCACAGTGCTGGGAGTTAGAAATCCAGAATCAAGGTATTGCACAGCTATGTTCTCTCTGAAGGCTCTTCCTCCTTGCTCCTGTTTCTGACAATGCGTGGCATTCCTTGGCTTTCAGCAACATCACTCCAATTCCTGTCCCTGTCTTCACATGACTGTCTTCTATATGTGTGCGTCTCCTTGTCTCTATTTCTTCTTCTCATAAGGACACCAGCCTTTAGGTTAGGGTCGACCCTAATCCAGTATGACCAAATTTTAACTAATTACATCTGAGATCCTATTTTCAATACTGTCACATTCTGAGGTCCCAGGTGGACATGAGTTTTGGAGGAGATGCTATTCATTGCATTAACTCCCTCGTCATAGTGCTGGGCACTCAGCGTCATGCCCCCCCCCCACACACACACACACTCATTAAATGCCAATAAATGATTAAATACTTTCTAAGGGACCAATATCTGTGAGAGGTTGTGCACGTGGTCTCTGGCTTTGGGACCAACTACAGTCTGATTGGAAAGAAAGGATATACATGGTTGAAAAGATGGCCTGGTCATCCTTGGTTCCGCTCTGAGGAATCTCCTTGCCTGTTCCCCTTGGCAGTGGTGGCCTCCACACAGACAGGCATCCTGACTGTTTAATCCTGTCAGGGGCACGGTTCTGACAAAGTTTATGCAAGACGACCCGTCCGTTTCAGCCAGACTCACACCCAGCAGTCGGCCCCAGTGACTTCCCGTGATGATGGGCTCACTGGAAAAGTTGACTGAGAACCTCAGGTAGAGTCGGGACAGTGGCAGCGCCGAGCTCCCAGAGGTGGGACCTGGGCAACTGCAGGCTCCCCATCAGTTCTGGGGCCTTGGCCTGGAAGGGAGTTGGGGTTCTCACCTATGTGCTCTGCCTCTCCTCTCACCAGGCAGTGACTGGGTCTGTCCATGTCTTTTTTTCTTCCTCATAGTTTCCAGTGACTCATCTTCATGCTCCGCTTCCTTATCATTCATTCTACCACCTGCCCGCTGATAGAGCATCTCACAGCTGCAATCCCTGCTGCTCACTGCCTCCTCCTCAGGTCTCTTCAGCTGAGACAAGGATCAGGTTGACTGTCTGGCATCTTTTTCACATGAGGCCCCTGTGGTCAGGGGCTGGCACCTCACTGGCTTCACATCCTTTGATCAGTTGCCTCCCAACATGCAAACGGCTGTGGTTGCAGGTGGGGTGAGGAGGAAAGTGCAGAGGTGAATAAGGACAGAAGCATCGCTGTCCACGGCTGTTTCTTTGGCCATGGCCTTGGCAGACACCTTACTAACATGGCCCTGCCCTCAACAGGTCATTAGAGAGAGCACACCTGGGCTCATTCACACCCCCATTGTTCTGGCCTCTTTTAGAATTGCTTTTACAGCTGTGCCTATGAAGTGATGTTCCACCTTCCCCAGATGTGTCCTTAGAAAGCGCTTTACGTAAAATCCATTCATCCATCTATTCTGGGATGTGTTTGAGGGTGTGCTCAGCATTTGACTCAGTGACCCTGTATGAGGACTCACGGGAGAAATTTCTCTCATGTCTCATTAACAGGAATCCATGTGTTTCCTGAACAACTGGTTTGGGTATGTCTTGGGACATAATGATTCGTATAACTCGCTGTTCTTCCCTCTGTGCTGTCCGCTGGGAGGTCAGAGCTGAGTCTGCAGCAAGGGTACATGGCTTTATTGCGTGGGTTTTATGTATAACCTTTTCATCTTTTAAATTTTTTTTTTGCCCTAATTTCCTCAGTTATTTTCTGTCTGCAGGGGTGGGGGAAGTCCAGCCCACGGGCCATATAAGGCCTGAGAAATCATTTGGTCTGGCCCTGCCAAGGCATTAGGGCTGAGCTAATTAAATGTCTGACCAAAGATAGCCGGCTAGTTTTTTTTTTTCTTTTTTCTTTTTATTTTCAGCAGGCTAATTTTTAAGCTGATAATTTTGTATGGCCCGCGAATGATGTTATAAATATCCAACTGGCCCTTGGCAGAGAAAAGGCTCCCCACCCCTGCTTTCAGTTGTATTAAGCTTTCTCCTTTCAGAACAAATCTCATGATCCCAGGTTCTCATAGACATGAAGCAGATGGGGCACGTGGATTACCCGAGATCCACGATGCAGCAAAAAATGTTGTCTCTTCTGAGCACAATTCCCATGTTAGTCTCTTGCCCTTGTTAAGTAGCGTCGTGGCTCAGAAACAAAGACGAGGACATGGAATTCTGCCAGCTAAACTGAATTACAAGACAAAACGTCAGAGTCCCAGTATCTTTAGTTCCAGTATTTCCCATGTGCTGTCTGTGTGTTCCCTTGCGCGGCTGAACTATTTCCTGATGTAAGTGAGGGGTGTCGTCATGCTCAGTGAAGTCTACAAGTTTGCTTCACTAAATCAAATCAAGGTTTTGATTTAGTGGCAGGTTAGCCCGGGAGGCACTTCTAAGATCGTGGACCTTGAATAAGCACGATTTCTCCTTTGAAAACAGACCCCTCAGAGTTCTTTTCCTGGCAAGTCATTGAGCAGCTCCGCTTTGTGTGTGTCTGTGATCCTTAAAGGAGGACATCGGAGAACTGGGCAGGCTGCTGAGGCACGGCGCGTTCAGCGTCTGGACAGTGCACAAGGAGCGCTCCAAGGTGACGGGTTTCATTCGCTTTAAGCCCAGCCAGAGGCAGCTCTATCTGTTTGAAAGGGGAATCGTGTTCTGCAAGATACGGATGGAGCCCAGTGACCAGGGCCCAGCCCCTCATTACAGCTTTAAGAAGTCTATGAAGGTAAAGGGCTCCTGTCCCACCTGGGCGTCTGCACAGCCTATGGAGAGAAACACAGCGATCTGATGTTACAGACAGGAGACTGTAGCACAGAGAGGTGGGGCTCACTTGCCAAATGCTACACAACAGAGCGAGAATCCACACACCCTGTCTCCCTCCAGAGTCGGGGCTGCGAATCAGTCAGCAGACAGGGCAGAGCTGGAGTAGAGGGGATTTCGTGCTAAGTAGAGGGAAGGGGTCTATTTCCTCCGGGCACAGAAGTGAGAGACTTGGTGAGTAGAGCCTGTGTTACGGAAGAGATGATCTTTGCTTAAAGGTTGTGGCTACAGCTCTACTGATAGGAAGATATAGTCTGTTATCCTCTGAAACAGACGAGGCAAATGGCTCTGTGCCAGACTGTGTTTTATGCTCCTTGGAGCCGTTAAGAGAAGACAGCGAAACACTTGGAAGGAAGATGGAAGAAGAGAAACATCGGGGGTAGAAAGGATTAGGGTAGCTGACAGTGACCATTCTGAAATCAGAAAATGATGGTTTGGACATTTTTCTTCTTTCTTTGTAACAGTGGACGACACTTTCAATTCACCAACTTGAAAGGGGGAGCAACAGAAAGTTTGAACTTGTCGACCGAAATGGACTTGAGAAATACATCCTGCAGGTAAAGCTCTGGTCTTCCCCAGAGGGGCGCCCGTGGCTGGACAAGTGTTCTCTATCTCATTGTTCCTACGGTCCCCCAGAGGATGAACGCGCTGTGCAGTTCATCCTCCAGCTGATCTGATACGCACAGTGTTTTCTTATCTGTAATTGCAGGCAGCTTCCAAGGAAATCAGAGATTGTTGGTTTTCGGAAATAAGTAAATTATCGATGGAACAACAAAACAATAATAAAGGTAGGGTTACCCTGGCTGGCTTCAGTCTGGAGAGTTATACTGTGTCCAACCTGTGGCGGGTGTGCAGATTGGAGATAGTGTTAAAGAAAATGGTTTGCCAGGAAAATAACTGTGGCCACACTTTTCAGTACCTGGAAGGTAAAGGGCTTGCTTTAGATGGTATGCATTTTTTTGTGGTTGTGTGTGTGTGTGTGTGTGTGTGGCCCTTGTAGTTGTGTTCCCCCACATACGTAATTGCCAAGATTAACTTTCTCAACCCAATAGCTCAAAGCCACCCCAGAAAATTTTCATGGAAATTTAAATGGCCAATATGACTTTCAGAAGCTGTACTACTTTTTTTAAAAAAAATTGAAATATAATTAGTATTCAATTCACTCTCTTAAAGTGTACAAATCATTGGGGTTTAGTCTATTCATGAGGTTGTACAACCATTGCCGCGTGACAAATTCCAGAATATTGTCACCCCCCCCCCCCCCCCCCCGCCATAAAACCATGTACCATTAACACCCGTTTCCCATCTCCTCCCACCAGCCCCTGACAACCACTGATTTACCTCCTTTCTCTATGTACATTTTTATTCTGGACATTTTATGTAAATGGAATCATATAAAATGTGGCACCTTCTGTCCAGTTTCATTCAGCCTAATTTTCTCAGTGTCCATCCCTGTTGTAGCATGAATAAGTGCTTCACTTTTTTTCACAGGTGGATAATAGTGTATTGGATGGACATACCATATTTGTTTATCCATTCACCTGTTGACGGATAGTTGAGTTGTTTTCACTTTTTGGATATTGTGTGTAATGCTGCTATGGAAACTTGTGTACAAGGTTGTGTGTGATCCTATGTCATCAATTCCCTGGGGTATATATGCAGGGCCATATGGTAACTCTGTTAACTTTTGAGGAAGTTAAACAATTGCCTCCACTCATTTTCTATAAATGCCCCTGGGGAAAGGCTTTTTACACTGGCCAAGCTTTGAATCGGACCTAATAAAACAAATTTGCAATGAGGGTATTGCAAGGAACCCCCAGGCAAATGAATAATGATGGTTCTCTGGGATGAGACTTTGAAGGAGCTACCATCCTGTGCTGCCCCTCCGGTGACGTCCAGATTGCTAAACCTCATCATGATTGATAAACCTCATCATCCTGCTAAATCCCCTCATGATTGCTAAAGCTCAAGACAGATTGCAGGTCCTTGGTGTCCAAGGCTGTTACCAAGAGTTGGGGGCAGAATGGAACAGGGCAACTAAAATACCACGCAGCTCACCGTTCACGCTGAAATGCAGCCATTTCTCTTAAATCAATGCTGTCCGGAATGCTGCCAGCCTTTGTTTAATTCCCAGTGTCCTGAAAATACAGTTTCTGGCTTCTTTTGCCAGTTTTTTTCCATGCTTTCATGTGAAGTTTTTGGAAGAATATAATATTTTTTTGCACCATTTTCACCAATGTCACTTGCTGTAGTCCTTTTCATAATTAAAAGTCATCTTTGAGTGGGCTTCACCCTGTCACTTTTTATTTTTTCAATATACCCTCATTACAGCAGGGATATTTTGTAGAACAATCCACAAGTTCCATCAATTGAGTTTTAATATTCCCTTTAGGTAATGTTGCTGGGGTTAAGAAATGTGGATCTCATATGGAAAATCTATTTCCTATCATTTATACTGGCCATGTTGTTCTGCACTTGGTGAGGAAAATCATATAAATATGAAAAGATAAGCTTTGTCTCCGGAGATTTAGATTCAGATTTATAATGAAACCATTTCATATCCTTTCTGTGTCTGCTGTGATGGTCAAGTGGTCAGGAGGAAGCGAGGGTGAGTGTGCGTCATGTAGAAAAGATAGATTAAGAAGTGTGATTGGAAAACCACCACGTCGGTTTTCTTTCACAACCAAGTGACACAGTTCTTGATTTAAACTGTAGGCCTCTGCCAGGAAATAGTAACAAGAGTACATAATTGATTTTAATTTATATAAGTACTAGAGGCTCAGTGCACGAAAATTCATGCACTCGCGGGGCGGGGGGGGCCCTCATCCTGGCCTGCTCCCTCTCGCAGTCTGGGACCCCTTGGAGAATGTCCACCTGCCAGCTTAGGCCCGCTCCCCAGGGGATCAGGGCCTATTTGGCAGTCAGACATCCCTCTGGCAGCCCAGGAGCCCTCAGGGGATGTCTGACTAACGGCGTAGGCCCGCACTCCCCCCATTAGTTGGACATCCTTAGCACAGCCACGGAGGCAGGAGAGGCTCCCGCCACCACCACTGCACTGGCCAGCCATGAGCAGGCTGATGGCTGAGTGGCACTCCCCTTGTAGAAGCGCACTGACCACCAGGGGGTAGCTCCTGCATTGAGCATCTGCCCCCTGGTGGTCAGTGCACATCATAGTGACTGGTCGTTCCCAGGTGTTCTGCCATTAGGGTCAATTTGCATCGTACCCTTTTATTATCCTATTTCATAAAAGAGTAATATGCAAATTAACCATCACTCTGTCACAAAGATGGTGGTGGCACAGAGCTTGAGTGAGCAGGAAGCTTGAGTTGCCCTGGCAATGGAGGAAGCCAAGCTTCCCGCCTGCCCTGCCAGCCCTGAGCTCTGCTCAAGGCTACAAAGTTTCAATTATAGAAGGTAAATAAATCCCAGATACCTGCTTCCAGCGGGCGTGGCTTCTGCTCAAGGAGGAGCTGGGAGCCTGACCAAGGCAACAAAGTTTCAATTATAGAAGATAAATAAATCCCAGCAGATACCTACTTCCAGCCTGTGGCGTGGCCAGCCTGAAATCAGCCATCAGCTCCTCACCCAGGCTGGCCAGGCACCTCAGTGGGACCCCCCCCTCCACCACCCTGAAGGGGCTGTGGCCAGCCTGAAAACGGCCAGTTTCAATTATAGAAGATAAATAAATCCCAGCAGATACCTACTTCCAGCCTGTGGCGTGGCCAGCCTGAAATCAGCCATCAGCTCCTCACCCAGGCTGGCCAGGCACCTCAGTGGGACCCCCCCCTCCACCACCCTGAAGGGGCTGTGGCCAGCCTGCAAACAGTCATCAGCTCCTCACCCAGGCTGGCCACACCCTCATGGGGTGAGGGTCCCCACTGGGGGGCTTGACCAGCCTGAAAACAGCCCTCAGCCCCTCACCCAGGCTGGCCAGGCACCCTAGCGGGACCCCCACCCTGATCCGGGACACCCTTCACCAGCCAACCCCCACCTGTGTACCAGGCCTCTATCCTATATAATAAAAGATGAGAAAGATCGGCTGCCTCCTGCACACCCCCTACTGGGGATTGAGCCCACAACCCAGGCATGTGCCCTGACCAGGAATTGAAACTGTGACCTCCTGATTCATAGGTTGATGCTCAACCACTGAGCACCACTGGCCGAACTCATGCTTCTTTTTATTACCTTTCTCCTACCCCTTTCTCACCTCTCACTGCTTTTCAGGTGAGCACTGATTTTTCTGTCACTATAGATTAGTTTGAATTTTCTAGAATTCCATAAAGAGAATCATATAGCATGTGCTTTATTGGGAAGGTTTCTTTCACTCAGCATACTTATTTTGAGATTCATTCATGCTGTTTAGTGTAACAATAGTACATTACTGTGTAGCATACCCTTATTTGGATATACCCCTATTTTCTTTATCCATTTACCTGTTAATGAACATTTGGTCTGTTTCCACTGTGGGGAGCTATTTTGAATAACGCTGTTATGAACATTCAAGTACAAATCTTTTGTGAACATATGTTTTCATTTCTCTCAGGTAAAATGCTTAGGCCATGTGGCAGGTGCATGTTTAACTTTCTAAGAAATTGCTAAACTATTTCCTTATATTGTCACAGCAGTGTATGGGAGTTTCACTTGCTCCCCACATCCTCACCAGCACTTGGTATTGTCGGTCTTTTTAAGCTTTCTAATAGATGTGTAGTGGTTTGTCATTGGAGTTTTAATTTGCTTTTTCCTGGTGGCTAATGGCTGAGCATCTTTCTGTGTGCTTCTTTGCCATCCAAATATCTCCTTTGGTGAAGAGTCTGTTTGAATCTTTGCTCATTATTTTCTTATTATTGAGTTTTGAGAGGATTTTTTTTATTTCTTAGACACAAGTCCTTAGTAGATATTTGTTTTGCAAATATTATTTTTTCAGTGTGTGGCTTATCTTTTTGTTCTCTTAGGCGTGCCTTTTGAAGAACAAAAAATTTAATTTTGATGAAATCCAGTTTTAAAAAATGTGTGGATCATACTTTTGATGTTGTGCCTAAGAAATCTTTGTCTAGTGGTCACAAAGATTTTCTCCTATGTTTTCTCTTAGAAGTTTTATAGTTTAAGATTTACATTTAAGTCTCTGATCCATTTTGAGGTTTTGTTGTGTTGTTGGTGTATGGTGTGAAGTGTGGATTAAAGTTCAGTTTTTGCTTATTTAAGGCCAGTTGTTCCATAACCATTTCTCCAATTGGCTTTGTATAAGTGCACCTATTTCTGGATGCTCTGTTTGGTTCCATGGATCTACTTGTCTATCTTGACAGCAATACCTTGGTTACTATCTTGATTGGCTGTAGCTTTCTAATAAGTCTTCAAATCAGATCATTGGCGTTTTTAAAGGAAAATCAATATATATAATTGATTTCAGAGAGGAAGGGAGAGGGAGAGAGAGATAGAAACATTTGGGCTCAGGTGGAAAAAGTGAGCACTTAATGGGTACATAGTTTATTCCTTACTTCAGCAGCAGAACCAGGTCTTCTGAGCCTGGCTCACCGAGCAGGGTTGGTTGCAATGTTACTGTGAGTCAGCCAACAGCGAGAGCTCTAGGAATTCGCAGGGGCCCTTGCACCCTGCGTGTGAGCAGGAGCGGGGCCTTGGGCTGGTCCCTGAGAAAAGACAAGACAAGACTCCAGGGGCAGAACACAGACTCGGGGGCATCAGGGAACAGGAGAGGGGGGTTGGAAGGTTCTAAGATTAGGAATACCAGGACTGTATGTCTATCCAGCACTTTACGAAGCCCTGACACATACAACATTGTCACCCCAGTTCATTCCTGCACTGCTCTACACCACCTTTAACCCAGGGATTGCTGGGCATACATAACTCTGTGCCTTCTGGGCAAGGCATACAGGGGCCCCAGCCACACGGGCCGCTAAGGTGACAGGAAGGACACAGCAGCCTCTGAGGATGTGGAGACGAGGCCTCTGGCGACAGCCAGGCAGCAGGGGCCTTGTGCTCAGAGGGCCTGAGGGAGTCAGATAGGACTTGGGCCGGGAAGAGTCGAGTGTGGCCTTATGGGTGGGACAGCAGTGGGACAATTCAAGGAGGGAGGCAGGCTCTGTGGTTTGGGACAACCTCTTCATTTGTGGCCTGACCACCTGTGACCAGAAGGCCTAGGGAGACTGAGGGGAACATCATGCTCACTGGGAAGGGCTCGGGGGCAGGCGGCTTCATGGGACAGCACAGTGCAGTGCGTGGGGTGCCGTGCGTGGGATATGGTGCTGACAGCCAGAGCCCGGGGCTGGGAAATGAAGGCCACACAGGCCCATCCTAGCAACGGGACAACTCAAGGCAGTCACACGGGGCTAAGGGTGGACCCAGGAACCTTTGAAAATATTTCAGTGGGGATCTGCGGCCCTGCCTGAGAGGTTCATAGGTAGAGCGGAGGAAATAAGGTCGGGAGAGGGGAGGCAGGCTGCAAATATGTATCAGGCTGAGGAGTTTGGCTTGTGTGCTGGTGAAGGCAGTGGGGAGCCGCTGGAGGCTGAGACCTGGTGTTGTCCTAGTAGCTGGGACAACACCTGAGCAAAGAATGCGATTCTGATCACTGCCCCTGAAACAGCTGATCTTTCCCTCACCCAGTCAGATAATTTGGGCTCAGGTGGAAAAAGTGAGCACTTAATGGGTACATAGTTTATTCCTTAATTCAGCATTAAGGGCGCCAACTGTGGAAAGCGGGAGGGACCCAGAATCAAGGCTCGCAGGGAATGCTGTGGGAGGGACAGCGAAGGAGAAGAGGAGGCCAGGGTCAAACCAGCCAGGACTGCAGAAATGTTTGGGAATTGCTAGGAAAATAAGGCAGATCTACACACTCCCATGTGTTCTTATAGTATTCTCTCTAAGTATACATGTGTGTATAGAATCCATATGTAAAACCAAATCAAATTGGATTACATTTGACAGTGCTGGGGTTTTTTTAATCTCAAGCCAAGGGAATCTGCAGTTTGAAGCAAGTGCTAGGTATGTACTGAGGTCTTTTTAAAAAGTTTCAAATATTGTACATAGCCCATATTAATTCTACATGACTTCTTTTATTGATATTTTCAACACTTAACTTATTACCAGGGATTTTCAATTAAAAAACACACATGGTAGTTCTTCAACCCCACTGCCAGCCTGGGGCATCTTTCCTAATGCTTGCTTGCTGTGTTGTCAGGTGAGCTCAGACCTGCCATTTTGAAACATCCCTTAATTACCCTTTTTTCCTGGCTGTTCTCTTGAGCTTTCAAATGAGAACTTCCAATTCTACTGCTACTTTCACCGGGCTGCCCCGCCTCCTAGTTTACAGTCGCCAAATATACCAGCTTCCCTCACCCCCTGATCACCACTCTTTCTCTCTTCATTTCTCCTTGTCTGGGAGGGAGACCCACTCACACCTCTTTTGGGGTTAAGTTCTCGCTGGTGCTCCTGCCGACTTAGAAACTTTCTCATCTGTAATTCCTCTCCCTATGCAAGGAACACAGTGGGCATTTCATAAACATTTATCAAATGAACTTGGAGACTGTGATACAGTTCAGGGGAGAAGCTCAGTTGGCCTGACCCTAATGGAGGCACCTCTGACCTAAAACAAAGAGATGACAGAGCCGGGGGAATGTCAAGGGAAAAAAAAAAAAGGAGACATATGTAATACTCTTTGTAATACTTTAAGCAATAAAACAAAATTTAAAAAAAGAGAGATATGACAGAGGTGGGAAGAGGTGAGGAGATGGCTGAGTCCCCACTGTATCTTATGAAGCACTCTAGTACAGAATTTAACATGCTGTGTTATAATTTTACTAGAGGCCTGGTGCACGAAATTCGTGCAGGGTCGGGGGGGGGGTCTCTCAGTCTGGCCTACACCCTCTCGCAATCCTGGACCCCTGGTTCCTAACCGCTCTCCTGCCTGTCTCATTGCCCCTAACTGCTCGCCTGACTGCCTGCCTGATCGCCCCTAACCGCCTCTGCCACAGCCCCCGCTGCAGCGGCTTTGTCCAGGACATCCGGAAGGTCGTTCAGCTGTCTGGTCTATTACGCTTTTATTATTATAGACTAGAGGCCCGATGCACAAAATTTGTGCACTCGGTGGCGGGAGGGGGGGGGTGCGTCCCTCAGCCCGGCCTTCGCCCATTTGCAGTCCAGGACCCCTTGGGGGATGTCCACCTGTTGACTTAGGCCCTCTCCCCGGGGGATCAGGCTTAAGCTTGCAGTCAGACATCCTTCTGGTAGCCAGGGAGCCCTCAGGGGATGTCCGACTA
>NW_005354464.1:2841552-2842299 GCF_000412655.1 Myotis brandtii | reverse complement strand
TACCAGGAGGGGGAGCACAGACTCCTCCGAGAGCTCAGAGAGTGGAAGGGCAGCACCCCCTCACCTCTAACCCCAGGACATTTCTTTAGAAGCAGAAGCCTCATCCTGTGCAGGGGCCTGTGCTGGCTGCCTCAGTTTCTCAGAGACAACGAATTTGATGAACGTCTTTTCCCCACTGCAGTAGCTGCTTCATTTGTTCGTTCTCGCATTTTTCATTAGCTGCTAAATCGCCCCTGTGGCTGCAAACCTGTTGTGCCTGACTCAGCCAGTGGGGAGCTATGGGAGCTGTGCAGGGACAGGGGAAGGGGGAGGGGGGCCCGGCCTGCAGAGAGGGTCAGTGGTGCCTGCCTGGCTGTCTCAGAGGATGTGGCTTAGGTTAGGTCCTGTCCTTTGGCAACTTTAGGAGGGGAGGCCATGTCCTCCGCTCCCCACTTTGACTCAGGGGCGGAAGTTCTCCTTGCTCTCTGGCCTCATAACTCAGTGGATCATAGTGGGATGCGACAGGCAGGCGGCTTCTGCGACTGCAGACTGCACAACGGCGCCAGCCGGAGGTTTCTGCGGCTGCACACACTGGGGGCAGGCGGCTTCTGCAGCCACACACAGGCCGGACCTGAAACCCGGGACCGGGTCGGGTCACGGATGGCGGGCAGGCGGCTTCTGTGGCTGTACACAGGCGTGAGCCAGCAGCTTCTGTGGCTGCACAGGCTGTGGGCAGGCGGCTTCTGTGGCTGTACACAGGCGTGAGCC
>NW_005354464.1:2830577-2841122 GCF_000412655.1 Myotis brandtii | reverse complement strand
GGGGGGTCTGGGGTTGCTGCCTGGCCTGTGCTCAGCCCCTCCCACCCTCCGATCGCCCTGGGGATTGCTCCGAGCAGGCCAGCTGGAAACCCCGGCCCCAGTGGGGTCTGGGGTTGCCGCCTGGCCTGCGCCCGGGCCCTCCCGCCCTCCGATCGCCATGGCCTGCGCCCCAGCCCTCACGCCTCCGATCGCCACCATTGCTCGGCACAGGCCAGCCGGCAACCCCAGCCCCTGGGGTCGGGTTTGCTGCCCGGCTTTCCAATGGCGATCACCAGCTGGGGTGGGGAAAGGTGGCCTTTGCCCACCCCCTAGCTCTTGCCTGCTGCCTGGGTTGCCGATCACCATTCTTCAGTCCTTCCCCTTTCGCCTCCCATCATTGGGCGTATGCAAATTAGCCACCATCTTTGTTGGCGGTTAACTGCCATCTTAGTTGGCAGTTGATTTGCATAAGGATATGCTGATTAGCCAATGGGAAGGGTAGCGGTCGTACGCTAATTACCATTTCTCTCTTTTATTAGTGTAGATGATGTGATTTTTTTTCCCTCTCCACCAGAACATGAATTTTTCTTCTAGGGCCGTGGTCGGCAAAGTGTGGCTCGCGAGCCACATGTGGCTCTTTGGCCCCTTGAGTATGGCTCTTACTAAGCCTTAGGAGTACCCTAATTAAGTTAATAACAATGTACCTACCTATATAGTTTAAGTTTAAAAAATTTGGCTCTCAAAAGAAATTTCAATCGTTGTACTGTTGATATTTGGCTCTGTTGACTAATGAGTTTGCCAACCACTATTCTAGGGCATGGGAGTTGTCTTATTAGTTTGAGCTTCCCTCAGGCCTCAGAGTATACAAAGGCCTGGCACTTGTATAGGTGCTGAGTAATCACATCAGGCTAGCAAACTACTCTGATGAAATTTAGGTGACCTCCAGTGTCCAGTAAGTGTTTATTTGTTGAGCTAATCTAACCCCCAAAGGTTACTATAATAGTTGGCATTTCAGGACAGGGGAGGGAGGAAGAGGGAACTATTGTGAGCCAACCAAACTGCTCTTCAGAGCATGAAAGGGGATTCTCCCACTTTAAGACTTGCAGCCAGTCAGATGTTAACTGTAGCATCCAGCAAGTGGTGTCCCTTGACCATTCCCCTGTTGGGTGTCATACAGCCAGGGCAGGTCTCAGACTCAAGTGAAGGAGGAGGATGAAGGAGGCCCTTGAGACCAGGAGAACCTGGTGAACCAGCCCCACTCCAGCTAGTACAGGAGGAATGCATTGCCATTCTGTCTAGTGTTCTGTGTTCATGGACAGTTCTCTAAGCAAAGGCAAGACAGTGGAGGCCTAGCTGCATGGCTCAGTGATTGAGCGTCGACCTATGAACGAGGAGGTCATAGTAGGGGCACATGCCCAGGTTGTGGGCTCAGGGGGGCATGCAGGAGGCAGCCGGTCAGTGATTTTCTCCCACATTGATGTTTCAATCTCTCTCCCTCTCCCTTCCTCTCTGAAATCAATACAAATATATATTTTTAGGAAAGCAAAAGTACAGGCCTGAGAAAAGGGGGGGGGGGGGCATGGGTGCTCAAGGAGAGCATGCACTGGCCTCCTGTATCGTGAGGTGTTTTAATCTGTTTTCTAAAGGCAGGAATTTTAAAGGAGGTCTCGGGAGGGTCTCAGTGGAATAGTCACAGCTTTCCAGGTGTGTCCTTCAATATGCTGAATCATCAAGATGAGCGTAGAGAGGGGTCAGGACCATTCTCTGGTCAGTTTCATCTTAAGAATGTCACTGAGTGCCCCAGCCGGGTAGCTCGGTTGGTTGGAGCGCCGTCCATCTACCTAAAAGACTGTAGGTTTGACCCCCAGTCAGGGCATATACCTAGGTTGCCAGTTCGATCCCCGCTTGGGGAGTGTACAGGAAGCAACAGACCAATGTTTCTCTCTCACATCGATGTCTCTCCTCCCTCTCTCTTCCTTCCTCTCTCTCAAAAAATAAAAAATAAAAATAAGTCAATAAACATATACTCTTATGAGTATAAAAAACAGCAACAATGTCACCGAAGAGGGACCGAGGCAGGTGTGTCCCAGCACAGCCTGGAATGTGTAAACCATTTGCTCCTAAGTGTCCTTGGTTAGGGAAGATAAGACCTTGAGATTTATTATCTGACTGTAAATTACTTGGCCAGTCTGTTCAGCCATCTGTCTCAGTTTCCCCATTCCACTTGCCAAAGAATTTTCCTAGCTTCTCACTATCCTGCCTCAGTGTAAAATTTTTTGTTTTGTTTTCCAGGGATACTTTGTATTGACTTGTGAAAACTCTTTTTTAAAAAAAGGTAAAATCATATTTTTATCTCCTAAATAATTGGCTTTATCCCTCAATCCTGTCTCAGATCAAGCCACATCCCAGCTTCCTTTTCTATTTTGAAAACCTTAAAATGAAGGAAGACCGACCCCTGGTATTGGACTCCTCTTTTGGGGGGCGGGGATGCGGAGGGGGGGGAGAAATCCCCTGCAGATGAGTGAAGTATATACTCAGAATTCCATTCTCAACCTACAGGTTATTTATGTAACAGGAGACTCTTCCAATTATCAAAAACTGTTAGAAAATTGAGCCTCTCAGCGTTACCTGGCTCCAAGGGGTGGGCAAACTTTTTGACTCGAGGGCCACAATGGGTTCTTAAACTGGACCGGAGGGCCGGAACAAAAGCATGGATGGAGTGTTTGTGTGAACTAATATAAATTCAAAGTAAACATCATTACATAAAAGGGTACGGCCTTTTTTTTTTTTTAGTTTTATTCATTTCAAACGGGCTGAATCCGGCCCTCGGGCTGTAGTTTGCCCACAGCTGTCATAGAGTATGTTTTGTTCTTGAGGCATTTAGCTCCTTCTTGTCCATGTGCCAAGAATCCCTTAAAGAGAGCTTTAAAAGACCCTCTGCTTGAGGACAGAGGGCCAACATGGGCACAATCTACCAATCTGCAGATATGAGCAAATTGATAGGGTTAAACTTCTCCTTCATCCCAAACATAAGGATGTGGATTTGTCCAGATGTGTCCATATGTCTGCATGTAGCTGTGTGTGCGCACACATGCATGCACACACTTTCAGTGCTAGGAAAGCAGGCTGGGTGCAGAAGACAGAAAAATAACAGTGGGATGACTATTACGTCAACATGAGCTTTGGCGATGCTTTCGCTGGTTAGGTTCATAAAAACCGTCAGCTCGTCAGCAGATTGACCAAACCTCAAAAAAACCCAGTGATGTTGTGGAAAGTAGTATAATTCACTGAAATTATTCACTAACGCTGGTGAGGATATGGAGCAATAGGAATTCTCATTCATTGCTGGTGGGAATGCAAAATGGTACAGTCAGTTTGGCAGCGTCTTACAAAAGCTAAAGACAGTTTTGCCATATGGTCCAACCATCTCACTCCTTGGTATTTACTCAAATGAGTAGCAAACCAGAGTACATCCATACAATGAGATATTATTCAGCAACGGAAAGAAATGAGCTATCAAGTCACCAAAGACATAAGGAAACTTAAATGTATATTGCTAAGTAAAAGAAGTCAGTTTTTAAAGACTATATACTGTATGATTTCATCTATATGACATTCTGGAAAAGGCAAAAGTATAAAAAACAGTGAAAAGATCAGTGGTTACCAGACATTTGGGGGTGGGGGCATGAATAGATAGATGGAGCAAGGAGATTTTTAGGGCAACGAAACTATTTACATGACATAATGATGAGCACATGACACTATGCATTTGTCATAACCCATAACTATAGGCACAAAGAATAAACCCTAATGTAAGCTATGGATTTCAGTTAACATGCATCAGTATTGGTTTACCAATTGTAACAAATGTATCACCTTAATGCAAAATGGTTTTTTTTAAAATGTGTTTTTAATGATTTTTAGAGAGATAGAAACGTTGATGAGAGAGAAACATACTGCCTCCTGCATGCCCCACCCCCCCCATTGGGGATAGAGCCTGCAACCCGGGCATGTGCTCTGACTGGGAATTGAACCAGTGACCTCTTTGTGTATGGGTCAAAGCTCAACCACTGAACCACACGGGCTGGGCACAAGATGTTAATATAGGAGAAGCTGTGTGAGGAGAGAATGGAGATGGTTTATATGGGAATTATCTGTACTTTCTGCTCAAATTTTCTGTAAACCTAAAACTAAAATCTATTAAATTTTTTTCTTTAAAAAAAGAAAGCCCACACACAGTGGTACAGTAGAGGCTGTTGACACCTTGCCCAATTCTTTTTATCAGGCGCGGGCACCCTTCGTTCAGCTGCTGTGCGGTTAGCTGCTAACAGCTCACCGCTGTGGCATTCTGAGAATTGCCCCAGAACCCCGTCACCAGACACTTCCTCAGTGGTGATGGCCTCCTGTGAGGGGTGTGTCCCGCCTCCTTTCCTGACCTCTTCTAGAGCAATAACTGGCACCAGCCAATGACTGACTGATTCGTCTGCCTCAAGATGGGACATGTGCGGTACCATCCCTGCCCTAGGGTTTCCCGGGGCATCAGGCTGATGTTAGACATCAACTGAACCCACGCCTGTAACTGGCTTCCTCCCTTCTCTGTCTCTGCCCTCATTGCCTCACAGTTTCATCTACTAGTAAAAGCCCTTTCTCTATAACTTGCTTGCATAATCTGCTTCTGAGAAACCTGACCTAAAACTGTTAGCACCAGTCAAGGTCCTAGAAAGGATGGGATTCTGGTGTTGGGTTACTTGCTGGCCACCCCATCATGAGTGCTATGGAGAGCCCTGGTTCCTGGCCGGCTGCAGCAGTCCATTTGCTAAGACCTTCACCTGTGGTGACCTGGGATCGGAAGTAGGTGGACAGGGATGTGCCAGCTGGTGCAGTGTCTGAGAGGTTTGGGGGAAATATCAACTGCCAGGACTGTGGAATTGGGCTGCTATTGCTAAGCACCACTGGTGTACTGAAAAGAGTGACAGGCTCAGATTCATCACCAACTGAAAAGCACAGTGTGAGACGCGGAGGACCTCTTTGTCCATGTTCAGCCCCTTATCTCCTAAAGCACAGTACTTGAGAGAAGGATGAATTCCCATTCAAGGCAAGTCTGCTGCTGACCAGATTGGGCTCCTGGTGCCAACAGATGAGCAGGTAAGGCAGGCCCTGGTAGGAAAGACATGGGGCCCTAAAACTTGGGATGAGGAGTGTGGTTACATGTCCCTGCTCCCCTGGGCTGGCAGATGTGGCCCACTCTCCCTTGTTGGAAGATAGACCCTTCTCCTCCCCTCGCCCCCCAAGATTATGCAGAAAACTCCTGACCTCCCTCAGAACAATAGCTAACATCAAATTACAACATGATCTGACTGGGAAGAGACCCATGGACGTATGGACATAAGCTCAAAATGTGAGGATCTTTGAGTCATGCATGAATGCCCACCAGAGAATATCCATTGCAGAAAAGGTACCAAACAACAAGGGCACTGGATGGCTTGGCCAGCAAGTGCCAGCCAGCTTCTCCCTCAGCACCCAGTGCCTGCACAGTGGGCTCCTAAATGGAGAAGTCTTGGCAGCAGAATGGGAGGCTGGGCACTGGTCCAGCAGCATGGGCTCCCTGCCATCCAGACCGATGTAGCAATTCCGCTGTTGACTGTCCAACCACCAGCACGGAGATCTAAGCTGAGCCCCAGTTGGATACCATCCCATGAGTTGATTTCATGAGACCCGTTCTAGGCTGGAAAGTACAGCGATTCATCCTGAGTGGGGTTGACACGTGTGCTTTCCTGCCCACAGTGCCTCAGTGAGCATCACTGTAGGGACTTGTGTGGTGTCTGATCAACCATAGAACATTGCTTTGATGGAGAGATTTAGTGTGTGCATAGATCACCCCTCTCAGAAGCAGCCAGCCGTGGAGTAGCCTTTGGAAAGCGAGGACGAGCAGCAGCATTGGGCATGACACTGCAGGGTGGGGTGCTAACCTTAAACCAATGGCACCAGGCCCCCAGGAGGCAGAATATATGAATCTGGGAGCCAAGAGGTCAAATGAGTTGTGACCTTATTCATTATCACACTCCTGTCAAATATCCACATGGGGAATTTGTCCTCCCCGTCCCTCAGTGGATCTAGAGGGAGTGGTTCCCAAGAAAGATATTTTCACCAGGGGGCAGAGTAAGAATCCTACTTAAATCTCTGCCTCCCACCTGCTGCTGCTACTGTTGGTCCTTGGGTTCTGTCTTTCAGTCATCATCTCCCTCCCACCATTCACCCTCCTTCTTCTTTGGCAATTCTACTAATGATATGTGTAGTGGGCGCCCCAGACTCTTGTCTGGCCATTGTTCTCTTTCATTTGCCCATTTACAGTTACAAGTGATGACATGAGAGGGTTGTGAAATGTCCTGGTGAGTCACCAGACACCAGATGCCAGACACCTTCCTCTAGTAACAGCCGACACCCTCATGATGATCAGTACAATTATTCCCTCCAGCGTGACAACTCCTTTCTCTGCCTGCCGTCTACTGGCATGAGGACATGGTGCTAGGATTCCTCCTGCCAGTAGCAATAAGCCTGGGTGGGGGAAGGCTGTAGGTGGGAATTCTCCTGAGAACCCAAGCAACGTCATGAGGAACAATCACAGAACAGATGAACATGCTATTGCTGGTGCTACTGGGGAATGTAAGAGAATTAAGTAGGAGTATTTTACTAGCTTGAATTGTGCTGAAAATTCTGAATTCTGAATTCAGTTTTTGTCCCCGATTTGCAAAGCCTTGGCCACTGAAGGATCCATAACATTTGAATAACCATTCTGCCCCAAAGGTATCAGAGGAAGAGCCTGTCTATAACCCTTTTAAGTCACAGCCCCCCTGGCTCCACCCTCCCCTGCAGGGTGCAGGCCTAATTGTGGGTCCCTTATCTGGTCCCTCAGGGTATTGGTGGAGCCAAGAACTGCTTTAATACCTATAACCCTCTAGTATAGCACTTAAGGGTTGTTTGCTGATACCTGTGGGAATTCCTTTCATATCTAGATAATGTAGTTACTTTCATTATTTTTATTATTATCTTATTGTTATTCAAAATTATTTCATGCACTCTTATGATGAAGAAAATAAGTTCTAGCAAACAGTCATTTCTGGTGAGATCGCAGGTTATTTTAGATGCTTGATCAATTGGTTTTAACTATTTTAAGTTTCCTTTCCTACTTATAAAAAGAATATATATGTAGATTATCAAACGTTTAAAATATACAGAAATGCAAATCAGACATAACCTAGAAACCACTGTAAATATTTTACCTCAGACATTTTGTCTATAAAAATGCATATTTAAAAAAAATTGGAGCCATACACATTGGGGGGAGGGGGAGCTTTGTATTTTAGTTTTACTGAAAAATTCCCATCAAATCTCTGAGGAAATGGGCAAGGCTTTGACTAGACTCAACTAGAGACATCAGCTTGTCCTCCCCCCACCCCACCCCCCACCCCACTATGGGCTTACTCCAACCCAGACATTTGAGAGCATCTGGTTGTTGAGCTAGAGGTGGTTTCCCAATTGTAACATTTCTTTGACTCCAGTTCTTAGTAGCTCTGAAAGACTAAGACAGCCAGCTCAGACTTCCCTAGAAGCTGGCAGAGACTTGAGCAACAGAAAATGCATGAAAGGAAGGGAAAGAAGGTGGGAGGGAGGGAGGGTGGGAAGGAGGCCACAAGAATATGTGAAATCTGAGAACTATTGATTGAATGCTTAGGAGTGATTCCCTTCCTTTGGGCCAAAGACAGGTTTGCAAAGGAAATGGAAGCTTCAGACATAGACTGGCCTAGATGTCCAAGTTTACACTCTGGGCCACCAAGCAAACGATATTCATCCAGCCTAGTACCCATGGAAAGATCCTAGAGAGAGCTCCTTTGTGAACTCTGGAGAGCTCCTGGGATGGGTTAGGCAGGAAGTGACCCCTTGCGTTAACCCCTAGATGGCCAAGAAGGAGCTCGGTCAGCAGCACAGCACAACCGTTAAGGGTTCGAGCACTGAAGGCTTACAGACCCAGCTCAAATCCAGCTCCATCTCTTTGGGTGAATTACTTAACCTCTTTGTGCTTAAGGTCTTTTCATCATTCATTTTATAAAACGGAGGTAATGCTGTACAGTCTTGCCGATAGGATTAAATGAGATGACTTAGGCATTTTGTTAGCATATGATCTTTCGCAACTAGTTCCCCACACTTGTTCCTCCAGGGGCTTGGGCATTACTTTAAGGCAGCTCTCCACCACCACCACCCCATCCCCCAAGTGAAAATGATGTACGTCAGTTTATGTGATAGAGATGGTCCTTAAGAAGCCATTGCAAAGTGTAAGGAACAGAGAAAAAGCTAGTTTGAAAGAAAATAAAAATCGTTTGCCCTGTGGGGTAGGAGCTGCCGCCGAACTCACTGGAGCTACAGTGGTCCCTTTGTGCCATCTAGTGGACAGCAAGGGAAAAGCCATAGTTTCATCACCAAAGTTGGTAATTTCCCCAAAACATTTAAACTCACTAATGGGTTTACTTGTTAACAAATTTCATTGAGTAGTTTAAGCAAACTAAAAGAGTAGGATTCTAAACATTAAGTGCTAAAACTACACCTAAGTTCCCCAAACCAGTTTGGAGGTAGGTGCTCTGTGCTGCAAAGATCGCCCGCTGAGGGAAGAGCAGCCACCCCAGTCCTGACCGGCGTGAGTCTTCATGGCCCACCTTTCCCATCCTTCTTGCCCTTCTCCACCAAGATGCTTTACGCTCATTCTGGTACATGAACTGGAGAGTATCTTCCCAACATGCTGCCAGACCTTGGCTGGTACTGGAGCCAACGCACCATTCGGCTCATTTTCTAAGAATGCAGCCATCACTTAAAATATTACTGTACTCACGTTGAACGTCTGTCCAGGGCCTGTATGTTTGGAGTGGTTTTTCTGGTGTGTGTGTGTGTGTGTGTGTTTGCTCTGTGTTTCCTTTTAAAGCCATTTATTTATTACCTTTATAATTTGTTTCCTCCCCCAGATGTTTATGAGGATGAAGACAATGGCAGACAAACCTCCCCCGAATGTGAGTAATAATAACCCACACTTGGAGTGCTGTTCTGAGACCTTCTCTGTAGTATCATCGCAATTACCATTAACAATAATCATAACAGTGTTATCTGTTAAATTCCTACGATGTGCCAGACATTTGTAAACATTTTTGCTAACACCAACCCTGCAGAATAGAAACCATCATCCCCATTTTAGAGACAAGGAGCTGATGCTCAGAGAAGTGGCTTACCCGAGATCACACAGCCGTGAGCGCTTGGCAAAGAACTGCTCTCCTCAGGTCTGACTCCAAACCCCTGCTCCTCCCACCGGGCAGTGGGGGTCTCACCTGTTCAGTCACGTGCCTGGAACCTGCCAGACCCTGGGCCCGAGATTCTGGGGTACCCTCAGTGCTGCCACCTCCGCAGCACCGAAGGCTTAGTTCCTAAGACTCAGTGCCACAGAGCCCATGGCCAGGGAGCCCAGGAGGAAGGGATTGAATGTGGACGTGACAGAGGTACAGCAACGGCAGCCCTGAGCGGCACTTTGCTCCCTGTAAATCCAGGGGCTTTGACCGAGGGACTTTCTCCGAGGTTTGCCAGGTTCTGCCAAGTCTGGTTTCTCCCAGGAGGATACGGGGTGAATAGGGCTCTGAGCCCAGGGCCCTTGGGGGAGACACCTGGGGGAACAAGCAGAGCATCTGCAGTTGGTCTCAGAAGAAACTCTCCCTCAAAAAGTATTGTGAGGTGATTGTGAGCGACCCACCCCCTCCCACAGCCCCTTTCTTCCTCTATCTCCCAGAGTAGGGCAGAATATAATAGAATAGAATAATTGTTGAGCCCTACCTGGTTTGGCTCAGTGGATAGAGCATCAGCCTGCGGACTGAAGGGTCCCAGGTTCGATTCTGGTCAAGGGCACATGCCTGGCTTGCTTTGCGGGTTCGGTCCTCAGTAGGGGGCGTGCAGGAGGCAGCCAATCAACGATTCTCTCTCAGCAGTGATGTTTCTATCTCTCCCTCTCCCTTCCTCTCTGAAGTCAATAAAAATATATTTAAGAAAAATAATAATTGTTGAATAGAATAAAGACATCACACATTGTGAGAGTAATATGGTTCCATAAACTTGTGTTTTAACTTTATAAATGCACTTATGTGTGTGTGTTGTGTTGGGATGTAAAATTTGCATCTCCCTTCAGGTGCACTTACAGCGGTTCTCAACCTGTGGGTTGCGACCCCTTTGGGGGTCGAACACCCCTTTCACATGGGTTGCCTAAGACCATCAGAAAACACATATAATTACATATTGTTTTTGTGATTAATCACTATGCTTTAATTATGTTCAATTTGTAACAATGAAATTGGGGGTCACCACAACATGAGGAACTGTATTAAAGGGTCACGGCATTAGGAAGGTTGAGAACCACTGCCTTAGCTACAAAAGAGGACTAATGAGTCATTCCTGTCATAAACCATCTATATATATATTAAAGCCTAAGCGACCTTTCGACCGGTAGCTATGACACGCACTGACCACCAGGGGGTAGACGCT
>NW_005354464.1:2827932-2830131 GCF_000412655.1 Myotis brandtii | reverse complement strand
ATGGATCAGCCGCCTCCTGCACATCCCCCACCGGGGATGTGCCCGAAACCCAGGTACATGCCCTTGACCGGAATCGAACCTGGGACCTTTCAGTCCGCAGGCCGACGCTCTATCCACTGAGCAAAACCGGTTTCGGCGAGTTAAGGGGTTTTATTCCCTCCCTAACTTCAGGGAAAAATCCCTACCTGGGGAAACAACCTTTCTCGGAGAGGTGACCTTGGTTAAAACACATAGCGCCAAGAAGGGGAGCAAACATATTAAGAACAGTATGCCATATACGCCAGGTCCCTTGAAACATGCTGTGCAGATGTTTCTTCCCTGCAGCGACTGTGCCAAGCAGCAAGGTTGGACCGGCTCCCGGCAGAGGCCAGAACCCCCACCCCCATCCTCCCAGCGGGTGGCTTTCTGGTGTCTGGAACCAGCATTGTCTGGGCACTGAGACCATGGACCCTGGAGACCCAGCCCTCGGGTCACCCAAGGGGTGGTCGAGGGCCTGGCTGCTCCCATCCCCGCTACAGCCTTCCTGCAGGACCAACATTCCTTCTCTCACGGTCTGCTCCTGGCATAGGAACCCCAGGTGGGACGATTGCCCTGAAGAGGCACCTCTAGGGGTCCCAGCAGATGCCCCTGAGTCACATATGGATGACGGTGGGAGGCATCTCCTAGAACCAGTTTCTCATATTACCCTCAACTGCCTCACCCCTAACCGAGTGCTGGGACCAGGAATTAAACCAGGGTTTCTGGAGGCCTCCAGAAGGGGGCTGATGGCAGCTCCCATGCTGCTCACACAGCCCCCACTGGCCTGCTCTGGGGGGACCCTGGGCCCCAGAACACAGGACCTCCCACATGACCACAGGCTGCTCCCCCAGATAATGAGCCTCCAGTGCACCCCAAGCTGCAAGCTCCTTCTGCTCCCCTTCAAGGCCATTACTCTGCCGGGAACAACCTCCCTCCCCGTGTGTGGCCCCCTCCCTCTGAGTTCTCACCGAACAGAAATTCTCCAGCTGTCAGATTCCAGATCTCTGCTTACTGGGCTGACACTGGCCTGGGGCTGCCACATGGGATCTTTCTGCTCCTCCTTAGTCTGCCTGAGAGCATGTGGAGCAGAGCAGGAATGCTGTAGAGTCCAGCTGCAGTGCTCAGGGGCCAAGGGAATTTCTCCAAGTGATTATTCCTCTTTTATCTCAGTTTCTTCATCTGTAAAATGGGCTAAGGCCCTGGTGCAGTTGTCCTGACATAGCCCCAGGAGCCAGCAGCCTCAGTACTTGTGGGAGTTGCTGTTCCCCACAGAATCTCATAGCCCTGGGCACATAGGTGACTGTTGGTTAATTAACCCATTCATTGGAGAGAGCGGCAGGATGTACTCCTGCTTCTCATGGGCAGTGCAGTGAATCTGGCAGAGGCTGCTAAGGAAACGGGCAGTCACCCGGGGAGAGAAATAAGAGCAAGAAAGGGAGCAGGTGGAAATGTAATCAAGCACAGAAAGAGTGAGCGCGTTTTTTTTTTTTTTCTGGGAGAACAGGAGGTGGGGCTATGAGCAGCGCGTGGACACGACTTCTCAGTCACAGTCACAGAATTCAGAGCTGGAAAGGGGAACCTGGAGATCACAGACCCCCACTCACCCCCACCCCAGGTGAAGCAGTGCGCCCCGGGAGGGTGGGAGTTAGAGGTGGGAGAATGGGCTCTTGGGACAGGCGCTGCCCCTCCCTGGCAGCAGGGCCCTCCCACCTTCTCCCACCCTCTCCCACCCTCTCCCCTACAGCCCGCCCAAGTGCTTCCCTTCTTCCCCCCAGGCTGCTCCAGCGGGGCGTGCATCTCCGTGGAAACCTTTGAAGACGGTGAAGGGGCAGAAGATATGGAGAAGGAGAGCAGCGCTCTGGGTGTAATTTATTTCCTGCTGCCTCTTTCGCATTCTCCCTCATTCCTGTTCAGCAGCTTCCCCGGCCTCCTCTTCCTCTCCCACCCCCTCGCCCTCCTTTTCTTGATTCTACCCTTTGAGCACCTGGCCTAGTCCGGGAAGCTGAGGCCACTGCCCCTGCAGAGGGGCTCAGACCTCCCAGCCCAGCGCGCCCCCCAGCGCCGGCTCCTTAGCAACGCGCTGGTTTCTGGTGGTAGTGAGGGGGCGCCTGGTGGGACCCTGAGTGGCCCCGTGGGCGAGCCGGGGTGGGCGAGCAGGGGTGGAGGAGCCGGGGTGGAGGA
>NW_005354464.1:2827420-2827721 GCF_000412655.1 Myotis brandtii | reverse complement strand
ACCCCAGCTGACTCTGAGGTGCACCCCTGCCCCCGCCCTTCCAGCTCTCGGGGCTTTTCCAGTTGGACGACAGTTTTGGCACCTGTTCCCCCACGTCTGCTCTGGACGCGGGAGAACGCATCCAGGGAGAAAAGGGAGGCGAGGATCAGAGGGACACGCGAGTGTGAACGAGGAAGGAAGGTGGGTACGCGGACTCATCAGCCAGCGCTTCTCTGACTTTTTCTTGGAATTCAGGGCAATGGACACAACTTAGAGAGCGCTGGGGGGCTCGCCCCTGCGGAGAGGTGACGAATGTCTGGGC
>NW_005354464.1:2823021-2826954 GCF_000412655.1 Myotis brandtii | reverse complement strand
TCTCCTCGGGTGGAGGTGGGGGGGCAGGGGAGTGATGCTTGTGGTGACTTTGCTCCAGGCTTGTTTCCTTTCCCAGAGGATTGGTTGGTTACAAGTTAACTTCGGGCATATTTCTGTTTAGATTTACTCGTTTTTTAATTAATTAACTTTTTTGTTTTATTAGTTAGTTTTTAGTTTTAGTTATTTAATGTCATAGCTTTAAAGTTACTTGTTGATAATGATTTTATTTTAAAGGTTCGTTTTTTAGTTACTCATTTTCAGTTACTTATAGTTATTTTGTTTTAAGATTTATATTTCCAAATTAGTTATTTGACATATTTTTTTAAATGTATTTTATTGATTTTTTACAGAGAGGAAGGGAGAGGGATAGAGAGTTAGAAACATCGATGAGAGAGAAACATCGATCAGCTGCCTCCTGCACACCCCCTACTGGGTATGTGCCCGCAACCAAGGTACATGCCCTTGACCAGAATCGAACCTGGGACCGTTCAGTCCGCAGGCCGACGCTCTATCCACTGAGCCAAACCAGTTAGGGATTGACATATTTTTCAGAGTAAAATGTTTTTAGTTATTTTAGGGTTTCCTCCTAGTTATTTAGTTTTAAAGTGACTTATGTTCACAGTTGTTTAGTTATTTGGGGTTCTGGGCTTTTTACTTTTACATTTTTGTCATTTAGGTTTTTTTAGTTATTTTGTTTTAAATTATTTCATTTTCTTAGTTATTCCTTTTCAGCTATGTCTTTGCCATTTTAATTTTTTCCTGTTCTGTATTTTTACTCATTTTATCTTCAGAATTATTTACTTTAGAATTTGTCAGTCAGGATCCAATCAACAGAGAGACACCATAGCAGTTCTTTTAAGAGAGAATTTAATATAAAGAATCATTATTCAACTAGTAGAGATTTTTAAGAGAAAAACAACAGTGATAATGAGATGTTATGGCGATTCTAACTGCAAGAAGCAGCTCTCCCCCGAAGGGCTGAGGGAACAAAGGGAAGGATGGGAGGTGGCCCCGAGGCTGGGGTTCCCCTCTGAGGAGAAGGCACTGCCCGATGGGACAGGTGTCCTAGGAGCTGGGTGCAGAGGAGGGGTGCTCCGGCTGGCGCTGCTGCCTCTGAAGGGCTGCGATGAGGCTGGTGTGGAGGTGTTGGGGGAAGGCAGACCGCAGCTGCGGAACCACCATGGCTCTCAGGGTGAAGTCCAGTTGCCAGGGGATGCCAATGGGAACCCAGGCACCCGGGGAGGAGCGTGTCCCCCCCCCCTCCTCTAGCCTCTGATCCGTCTGCCCTGGGGCTGAACCGTTCAGGGAGCAGCTAGCTGGTGAAGGAGGCATGGCGAGTGGCCCAATACCACAGAGCAGAGAACAGAAGCGTAGGCCCGAAGCTAAGAAATCACAGCTAACACCCAGCACGCTGGGCTCTGGAGTTTTGGATTTAGTTAGTTTGGGAATTGTTAGGGTGATCTGATTTTAACTTTTCGCTGGACATGAGGTTTGGCCGAGTCTCCAGTCCCTTGGTTTGTTTCTGGAATGGAGTGGGTAACAAATACGGGGAGGCGCGTTTCCTGTAAGGCTCAAGAAAATCACTTCAGATTTAAGAAAAACAAAAATAAGTGACTCACTTTGCTCATAAAAAAAAGCCGTTTGACTGTGTGGCCAGCAAAGGGCAGAGGCTAAGGGACAGGCTAAGCAAGGAGGGGCTGTGGGCACCATAGGCCTGGACACACAGCTCACTCAGGAAATAGACTTCTTAAAGGCGGGGGAGGGGGCTCCTCTGTGAATGAAGTTTGTGTCACCTTTCCATTTAAATAAATGGAAAAGAATCCAAACCCATTAGATAAAATCCTCCAGCCTCCTTTCACAACTTGTTCAAACCATCCGTGGCTTTACAATGTTGCCTGTTGCCCACTAGAGGGACCCAGAGTTCAACATGTCGCTGAGGCATGGAAATGCAGTCACCCCAAATGCAAGGGCCTTGGCTGAAGCAGTTGCACTAAAAGCGGCCGTGGATCTGTGAAATCCGGCCCGAGACCGAGTCCACACTAAACACCAGCTGTGCATTAGGACATAAATAGAAACAGAGATCCTCTAAACCAGCATTTCCAGAATATATTTTGTAGAATAGGCAGAAGAGTGTAAGAGTTTGACAACAAAATTATCCTATACTAGAGGCCCGGTGCACGAAATTTGTGCACAGAGGGGGTTGTCCCTCAGCCTGACCTGCACTCTCTCGCAATCTGGGACCTCTGGCTCCTAAGTACTCACCTGCCTGCCTGCCCTAACCACTCTGCCTGCCTGCCTGATTCCCCTAACTGCCCTCCCCTGCCGACCTGGTCACCCCTATTAACTTTTTTTTTTATCTTATCCCCTTCACACACAATTGTATTTGACTTCCTTATTGGCTTCTCCCTCTCACACAATTTTTCTCTCTCCTTTATGTAGGACTTTTTCCTACTGACTCATCATTTATAAACTTTTCTTTTCTCCTTATTTTCTACTTCTGTTCCATCATCCTTCTTCCCATCTTTCTCCTACCCTCCCTCCCTCCCCACATTCCTTCTTTCATCTTTACCCCTGCCCTCCCTCCCCTTTTCCTTCCTTCCCACCTTAATTTTTTCTTCACTTCCTCCCTCAGACCTGCTTTGCTCCCTCTGCCATTTCTTCCTTCTTCCCACTCTCCTTTTAAGCTCTACCAGCTCCCCTTTAAAACTTTTCTTCCCTGCCTCTTTCTCTCTCATACATTCTTCTCTACTTACTTCCACTGTTTTAATATCTATCTGCCTAATTATTCACTATCATTTATCTTTTTTCTTTTCTGACTCCTACTTTTAAAATCTGTCCCCAGTACACAACTATACTTGATTTTCATTATAGCTCCTACAGTTCACTCATACATCCTCTTTCCTTCTTTAACTCTGCTCTCTACTGACTCCTTTATAAAGTTCTTCCCTCCCTCCTCCCTTCTTAAAGCGAAGCAGGAGCACCTCCGCCCAGAAGGCCTCAGACCGTCCACCACTCCATCCCAGACCCATGGGCACCTCCCCGCCAATGGCCCACACCAGGGGTCACCACCCTCCTCCCACCCCTCGCAGGGCGCACCTGCCACCCCTCCCGCGTGCAGCTCCGCATTTCCTTCCCTTTTCCATTCCTGAGTCTTTTTCTTGTTCCCTTTCTGTATTTCTGTTTCTCCTCTCGGCCTGTCTGCATGCAGGCCTGCCTTCCTCTCCCTCTCCTTTCTTATCTCCTCCTATTAATCATATCCTATCCCACCCCGGGCCTCTGCAGCTGCCTGAGCAGAGGGCAGGAACGCAGCCTGCTGATCCGGTCGTGATGTGATGCTGTAACGGGTAATTTGCATATTTCTCTTTTATTAGTATCCTATCTAATAAAAGACAAAAAGGGTAATTGACTGTACCTTCGCTACACTTCCCATTGGCTAATCAGGGCGATATGCAAATTAACTGCCAAGAAAGATGGCGGTTAACTGCTAACACAGATGGCGGTTAATTTGCATACGTAGGCGCCAAGCGACGGAGCGAAGCCGGCTGGCCCCAGGCAGAAGCAGCGAGCAAAGGCCAGCGTGGCGAACGAAGAGCAAAGAGGGAAGCCCGCCGCGCCGGCCTTGGCCATGTCCCCAGGGCCCGGGCCCCTCTCAGCGAAGAGCAAAGGCCTGGGTTCCAGGCACCGGAGGAAAACTGGTGCCAGCAGCCAGGGGAAGGGGCCCCCGAGGGCCACCAGACTGCGAGAGGGCACAGGCCGGGCTGAGGGACCCACCTGAGTGCACAAATTTTTGTGCACCGGGCCTCTAGTCTGCACTAATAAAAGAGAAACATGCAAATTGGTGTCACTCCGCTACCCTTCCCATTGGCTAATCAGCATATCCTTATGCAAATTAACTGTCAGCCAAGATGGCGGCCGGCAGCCATGCACTGAAGC
>NW_005354464.1:2821646-2821977 GCF_000412655.1 Myotis brandtii | reverse complement strand
AGGGGGGAGCCCACCAACCCCCTGATCAACCCTGCTCTGTGTGTGACAGGGTACAGAGCCCCAACCCCCCTGATGGGCCCTGCTCTGTGAGTGGGGGGGGGGGAGCTCCCCAACCCCCTGATCAACCCTGCTCTGTGTGTGACAGGGTACAGAGCCCCAACCCCCCTGATGGGCCCTCTGTGAGTGAGACAGGGGGTGGCGCCGCAACCTCCCCATCGACCCTGCCTTGAGTGTGACAGGGGGCGGTGCCCCAACCCCCCAATTGACCCCACCCTGAGCGTGACTGAGGGTGGCATCGCAACCTCCCAATCCGCCCTGCTCTGTGCATGAC
>NW_005354464.1:2786481-2821507 GCF_000412655.1 Myotis brandtii | reverse complement strand
GGGCGGTGCCCCAACTCCCCAATCGGCCCTGCTCTGAGCCTGACCAGGGGCTGCACTTAGGGATTGGGCCTGCCCTCTGCCACCCGGGAGCAGGCCTAAGCCAGCAGGTCGTTATCTCCCAAGGGGTCCCAGACTGCGAGAGGGCACAGGCCGGGCTGGGGGACCCCTCCTCCCCCCCGAGTGCACAAATTTTTGTGCACCGGGCCTCTAGTAGATAATAGATAATAAAAGGGTAATATGCAAATAGACCGAATGGCAGAACAACCAATCAAAGCGTAATATGCTAAGGCTGCTCAACTGCTCGCCATGACATTGCCTGACCACCAGGGGGGAGACAGTCAACTGGTCAACCAGTTGCTATGAGGTGCACTGACCACCAGGGGGCAGATGTTCTAACCTGTAGGTTAGCTTGCTGCTGGGGTCTGGCGGATCGGGGCTGAGTGAAATGGGCCGGACATGCCCTGGAGCCCTCCTGCGGTCCCTCCCCGGCCCGATCGCGCACTGGTGGGGTCCCTCAGCCTGGCCAGTGCCCTCTGGCAATCTGGGACCCCTCGGGGGATGTTGGAGAGCTGGTTTCAGCCTGGTCCCACAGGCCACTCCCCTTGGGAGGGCGCCAGACACAGGGCTCATGGCTGGTGAGTGCTGCTGCGGCAGCGTGAGCCTCTCCGGATCGGGACTGATTGGGCGCAAGCCCGCAGCAGGCACAGTGGGGCCAGGATGAGCGGGAGCAGCAGGTAGGAGCTGCAGGCGGCGTTGGACTGTGGGTTTTGGCCTGATCTCTGCAGGCCACCCAGAGGGACCCCACCCATGCATGAATTTGTGCACCAGGCCTCTAGTCTAATAATAAATACATTTTTAAAACATGACATATTCTGTTCCTCTCTTAGTTGGTTCCAACTAGATTAAAGGATCTGAGAACTCTTGCAGAAAGGAAGTGTGTATACTTTTGTTAAACTCATCATCTCCCAAGCTTATTTGAACCCTTTTCTTTGTGGACTATAATATCCCGTGTGTATTGGGAAAGGGAAAGGTTAAGCTGTTGTATCAAAAAGATCAAGCAATATAGTGACTGAAAGAATATCCTTCCTTATGAGACAGCCCTGGTTGGGTATGCAGGCTGCATGGCCCCACACAGTCATCTGGTGTCCCAGGCTCCTTCCTTCTGGTTTTCCCACCATTCCCTAGAACATTGTCCTTGGCTGCAGAGTCAAAAGCAAGTCTGAGAGTGTTTGACTTCCACTCGCAGCAAGGGGGGAGAACTTGGCAGATGGCCTGTGCAATGTTGGAAGGCCCACCCTCCGCAAACGGCACACACCTTCTATTCCTTTAGTGAAAGCCTTGTTGCATGGTCACAACAGCTACAAGAGGGGCTGGGAGTGTAGCTAGGAGGACATTGCCCACCTGCGATTTTATTACTATGTGTCAGTGTCACCCAGCCAGCCTGCAGCAGAGCAGGGACTAGAATCCAGGTCTCCCAACTCCTACCCAGGATGCCAGTTACCACATTAGCATTGCTTACTCCTCCATCATGTATGAAGTACCTCTTGAGTTCAAGTTTATTGTCAGATGAGGATAGAAAGCTTTATAAAACACAATTTCACTGATTCTCTATAAAATATCAATTGCATCTTTAATCTGCTAGCAGTTTTTATTTATGGATAAATTTTTGAATATGGCTATTAAAGTAGCAAAAACTATAGGTTTATATCATACTATTTCAATTTGCCAGAGAGCACATACAGCGGGTCCTCAAACAATGTTTCATTCAATGTGGTTTCACTGATGATGTTAAAAAAAAAAATTGATTCCTGCCCAGGGGCCACTGTTTGCATGGAGTTTGAGTGTTCTCCCATGTCTGCATGGGTTTTCTCTAGGTACTCTGGTCTCCTCCCCATTCCAAAGATTTGCACATGTGGTGAGGTATCTAAATTGTCCCAGGCCCTGGCCGGTATGGCTCAGTTGGTTGAGCTTTGTCCCATGCTGGTTTGATTCCCAGTCAGGGCACGTGCAGGAGGCAGCCAATTGATGTTTCTCTCTCTCATCAATGTTCCTCTCTCTCTAAAATCAGTAACAACATATTAAGTTGCCTCAGTCTGAGTGAGTGCAGGTGTGCATGAGTGTGCCCTGCGGTGGAAGAGCGTCCTGTCCAGGGCTGGCTCCTGCCTTGCACCCTGAGCTGCAGGGGTAGGCTCCAGCCCCCTCTCCACCTGAACTGGAGGAAGTGGGTTGGAAAACAATTATCTTCTTTGTTTTTATTCATCTTTATTAAATGTATGTATAGTTCACATTTATCTTCATCTTTAACATGAAAAGTATTTGGAGTCTTTCTTTAGAATTTTTGTGATGTTTTTATTCATCTTACTTAAATGTATGCATAGTTCACATTTATTTTAATCTTTTATATTAGAAGTATTTGGGGTCTTTATTTAGAAGTTTTGTGATGTTTTTGTAACCAGAAATATGTCATAGGGACTTAACTCTTGTTTATATCAATGAGCCTATGGTAAAATAAAGTCGCAGTTTCCAAGAACCTATTTCTAACATTAAGTGAGGACTTACTGTGCTATGGGAATAAACAAACATAAGAGGAACAGAGTATAAAAATCTTGAAATGGACCCAAATACATCTCAGAGTTTAGAGTATGGAAAGATGAATTTCAAATTAGTTCTGAACAACAACAACAAAAAAGATACACTATGTGTGAGAGTGTTGCTGGGATCCCTGGATAGCAATGTGGAAAAAATAGTGTCTACCTCATCCCTCAATATAATTCATATTGTTCAAATATGTAACTTAAAGGAATCATGAAAGTCAAAGCATTTAAAATATAATGTTGAATGGGATAAAGTCTTTCCAGACAAAAACTATAAGAAAACTAAAAGAAAATTTTGATTAATTAGGCTATGTAAGAAGTAAAAACTTATATGTAGAAAAAAGAACAAAAAGTCAAATCATAAATACATTTTTTAAAACCTCACTTGAGGATGTTTATTTGTTGTTTTTGTTTAAGAGAGAGAGGAAGGTGGTGGGGGGGGGGAGAGAGAGAGAGAGAGAGAGAGAGAGATCCATCGATCTGTTGCCTCCTGTACATGCCCCAACCAAGGATCAAACCTGTAACGTAGGCATGTGCCCTGAAAGGGGATCAAACCCACAATATTTTGGTGCACAGGACAACTCTCCAACCAATTGAACCACCTGGTCAGCGCCATAATACATTTTTAAAACATATGTCTCTGACTATTTCCTTGGTACATAAAGAGCTTTTACAAATCAATAACAACTAGTGGCCTGGTGCATGAGTTGCATGGGTAGGGTCTCTAGGCCTGGCTGGCGATTAGGGCTGATTAGGTTCCCCACCTTCCTGCCTCCCTGCCTCCCCGCCTCCTCCTTCCCTCACTCCCTCAGCACCCCACCACTGCTGGTTGCCCACCATGTTCCGCACTGCCCCTGGTGGTCAGCTCACGTCATAGCGAGTGATCGAACTCCTGTTTTCCCGGTCAAACTCCTGAGGGGACACTTTGCATATTAGCCTTTTATATATATAGATAACAACAACAATAGAAAAAGAAATGGGCAAAGGACATGAATATACACAGGAAAGAAATTTAAAATCCAATAAATATACAAAAAGCAGCAAAACAATAAGATAATCTTTTTTCATTAACAGACAGTCCAACATTTAAAACCTTGATAACCTCCAGTATTGGAGAGACTATAACAAAACCCATATTGTCATACACCACTGGTGAGGGTGTAAATTAGTACTAGATGTTAGGAAACAATTTGCAATGGCTATCAAAATTTAAAATATGTATATGATTTGATCCAGCAAGTCCACTTCTAAGACTTTATTTTAATGATAAACAAAACAACAACGATATATAGATATAGACAGGTGTTCATTTTCACGTTGTTTTTTTTTAAAAAAATATGTATGTTTTTATTGATTTCAGAGATAGGAAGGAACAGGGAGAGAGAGGTAGAACCATCAATGATGAGAAGGAATCATTGATTGGCTGCCTCCTGCACATTGGACCGAGCCCGCAACCCAGGCATGTGCCCTTGACCGGAATCGAACCTGGGACCTTCCATCTGCAGGCCGACGCCCTATCCAGTGAGCCAAACCAGCTAGGGCTCATGTTACTTTTAATGGGAAAACAGGTAGCGGAAGATGGGCAACAACCTAAATGTCTGTGGTAGTGTTAAGATTTATCCCCGAATTGGTACTCCTCCCTTTGAGTGTGGGCAGTAGCAGTGACTCTGATCAATAGAATGTGGTGGAAGCGATGGTAACAGACTTTCAAGACTGGGTTATAAAAAGCATTTTGCCTTCTTCCTCATTCTGCCTCTTGAGTTAGTCACCGTGGAAGAAGCCAGCTACCGTGTTGAGAAGACACTGAAGCTGCCCCATGACGAGACCCACACGCAGGAACTGAAGCCCCACGCCCACAGCCACGTGAATGAGCCACCTGGGGGGTGGGCTCTCCAGCCCCAGCCAGGCCTTGCTTCCGGCGGCTTCAGCTCCAGCTGATTTCGTGGCTGAAACCTCATGAGAGACCCAGAGCCAGAAGAACCCAGCTAAGCTGCTTGTGAATTCATTAGCAGGGGATCATGAGATAATAAATGTTTGGTTTAAGCTGCTAAGTTGTGGGGTCATTTGTTAAGCAACAATGGATAACAGATATAATATTAAATAATAAAAAGCTGGTTAATAAAGTATTGTCCTGACATGAATTGGAACTCCATGCTGCTGTTAAAAATAATATCTTCTGCTTGAGATGTGGAAAGCTAAAAGGAGTACTATCTCCACACATGCGAGATTTTAAAAAATCTGGAAAATACACAAATGCACTACTTTTCTTGAACTCATGAGAGAGCTGAGTTCACAAGGCAACATCTTACCTGAAATTTAAGGAAAAACATGTCCTTCCCCTTCTTCTTCCCTCGGCTTCTTCCCCCACAGGCACGAATCTCCTAAACTCTAAGGGTCCCTATGAGACTTGCAACCAGGGGAGCAGTGGGCAGCAGAAGCTCATCCCAGCCTTACCCTCAGGTCTCCAAGGCCCCCTTTTCTCTGACTTCTCAGTGAGCCAAAGCTGCCCAGCCTGGGCTCATTTCCCCACCCAGTCCCTCTCCTGCTGCTGCTTCTGTCCTAGGTCCCTCCTTGTTTCACTGTCCCCGCCTTAATAAACATCCTCTAAAATTCACCTGGACTCATGTTGTGAGATGTTTCCTGCACAAAGTCAAGAACCCACACACTGCCAGCCAGCCCAGCAGACCCGCGTAGGGGAGGGCCCCTTTCCAGCAACAGTCTTCTTAAGGGCACACAGAACATTTAACAGGATGGACCGTTGTTACGGGATGAATTGTGACACACACACACACCCCTTCGTGTTGTGTTGATTTCATTCTATTGATAGTAATACTATGGGCCACAAATGTATATTCTTCACTCAGATGCATAGGCCTGAAATATAATCCTCCATTGACTTGTCTAACTTAATAGAGGAAGGATATGAGACATGAAGAGGTTGCCTTTCAAAGATATTGAGTCGTTTTTGTGTCCCAGGAACTGGGTTTGTAACGCCACCTGGGAATAGGCATTGTCTTCTCCATTACACAGCAGATGACACAGCAGGAGAAACCGAGGCCCCGAGGGGTCACCCCAGGTCGTACAGCTGGGGAGTTGCAAAGGCCAGGTTCTAGCCCACATCTCCCTGACTCCAAGCTCAGTGCTCCTGCTCCTCACCAGGTGAGGCACCAGGTGAGGCGGCCGTGGCTGCCTCAGACGCTTAGTGAGCACACGGAGACAGACCATGCTCTAACCACTGAGCTCTAACCACTAAGACTCTTGCCCACCCTCATGACGGAGGGGCTGACTGTCCCCTGGCTGAGAGGCATCTCTGGCTTAATTCAAGCTCTTAAGGAAAATGAAGACCCACCATAAATGAGGATGGGCAGGCGCTGCCTCAGACCCCCACCTCTGGTGGAGAAATGATCTCAGGTGCCCTTCAAATTGGGGGGAGAGGCATACCCATACCCCATACCCCACCCTCACAAACCCTAGAGCAGCGGTTCTCAACCTGTGGGTCGCGACCCCTTTGGGGGTCGAACGACCCTTTCACAGGGGTCGCCTAAGACCATCGGAAAACACATATATAATTACATATTGTTTTTGTGATTAATCACTATGCTTTAATTATGTTCAATTTGTAACAATGAAATTGGGGGTCACCACAACATGAGGAACTGTATTAAAGGGTCGCGGCATTAGGAAGGTTGAGAACCACTGCCCTAGAGCCTGAGATGAAAGTGCCTGCTTTCTCCCCAGGGCCACTTGCGGTTCCCTCCCCACAGGGGCGGGCCTATCAGCCACTTCTCTCTATGTAAATGACCGGCTTCTCAGCCACACGTGAAGGAGGAAGCCCAGGGCCATTCAGAAAACCCAGCTGTGCTGAGCAAGGCACCGTGAAACAGCAGCGCCAGCCTCCAGAGTCCCAGGCCCCGGCTCCCAGCCATGCCCTGGCAGCTCCCTGCAGCGATGGTGCTCTTCCTGTCCCTGGCCGGTGAGTGACATACACGCCTTTGCACAGGGACCCTGCCATGCCTGGTCCTAGTAAACTGAACTGCACTTTGGTGCCACTCACCAAGGTGAGACCGGACAGACTGGGGAGCTGTGGTAGCTTCCCTTACTGTGGGTATGTGACCCCCAACGTCTTGTCTCCTTATTCGCTTACACAGGTGGGCGCACTTCATTGTTTCCCAGGGCTTCCACGTGTGGACCGGTTTTCTGTGCGTTGGGCAGAGCAGGTGGCAACCCCAGAAGACAGTGACCCTGGCCCTGGGTCCCGGATGGGTTGGGGCACCTTCTCAGGGAGAGTCTGTGGCGATCGCTTATATTTAAGAGAGGGAGCCGGGAGCCGGGACTTAGCCATGGGTCTCTTGCTACCTTGTCTGGGGAAAGCACCCCATGTCTTGCTTTTCCTGTTTCCCTCAAGTGGAAATGCCATGTTGATATTACATAGGCAGTGAATTGTGAAGATGAATGAGGTGTGATCTGACAAATCGCGCCATTTCCAAAAGGGGTAAGCCCGGGCGTCAAAGATTTTTAAATGTCACCATTATACTTGGGATCAGAGAGCCTGTCTGGGAAGCTGAGCTTTCGGTGACTATTTTATGTCCCCACCCCCTGCTTTCACCAAGAACGCTTTCCCTCTAAGACACAGAGTCCTCTCGGGTGCCGTGATCAGGTTTGCCGGTTAATCCACAATTCCTCCCAGAACCACTGCACTGAACCCTCGAGGGAAGGAGCTCTGTCCACGCGGCCCTGCTGACAGGCGCCAAGGGGGGACACAGCGGCACTGGAGTGTGACATCAATTGTTAGGGGAGTTGGGTGAAGGATCAGACCAGCTGTGTATTCTGGTGCCACATTTTCAGAATTAGAGTTTCACATTCTGCTGGAGGCAGAAGGGAAGTCACCATTTCACTTAGCAGGGCAAGCTAATAAAAGAGCAGAAGATCTCAGTCTGGCAGTAAGCCTCCTGACCTGTGCGTGAGAGCCAGTTCCATGGCTGACCGATGACTGACAGGTCCAGGAATGCCACGGGCGCGTGGTAAACGAAAGTGTGAGAGGAGCTGCTGCGGATTCTCAGAGGGGACCTGAGTGAATGAAGCGTGCGAAGGGGCCCCGTTTGCCACATGCGGGTCCTGAGGCTGGTTAAGGACTTGTTCATGGCCACTCCGCTGGCCAGAGCACTTTCTCAGGGCGACAGCCCTGAGACTGGCATCGCGAAAGCCCGGCTTGTGGTCCAGGCTCTGCACTACTGCACCTGCACGCGTGGGTGCAAGAAATACTTGTGGAATTGGAGGTGAGAAAACCATTAGGCACTCTGCTAGGAGAGACACAGCTTTTAGATAAACTAGCTGTGTAAGTGTTGTCCAGTCACTTTGCTTCCCTGTCTCAAATTCTTTCCTCGTGGAATGAGGGCATCAAATTTGTGTCATTTAAAGCAGTAGTCACCAACCGGTGGTCTGTGGACAGGTTGGTGACCACTGATTTAAAGTTTAGGTTCAGCTGCACATAAGAGACAAGCCCCAAATGACAGTAAATTACACAGGATAAATGTTCCTTTCTCTCTGATGTGAAAACAAGTCCAGAGGAACTCGGACCAGGTCTGGTGTGGGGGGTCATGACCACGGACCCACCATCCTATGAGCGACTTCTGCCCAAAGTCTCCTCGTGGTTCTAGACGTCTGCTGCAGCTCCAGCCATCACATGCACAGTGTCGCCCCAAGACCTGCCCGGCCTGCTGCTGTGCCTGCACCCCACCTCCCCCCTTCCCACACCCTCCTTCCCACCTTCCCCGTTCCCACACCCTCCTTCCCACCTCCCCCATTCCCACACCCCCCTTCCCATACCCTCCTTCCCACACCCCCTTTCCACACCCCCTTCCCACACCCTCCTTATGTTCCCGCCACGCTGACCCCCTGCTCTTCTCCAGACCGGCCAGGCTCTGAGGCCTCCGTGCCTTTGCACATAGGCTTCCTCCCACCTGGGACACCGTTCACTTCCTTGTCTGAGGAACTTCTCCTTCAGTTGGATTCCTCCCCCACCTCCTAGCACTTGTCACATGGAGGGGGGTGGCCCGTTCTGCCTCGTGAGGCTTTGAGCCCCTGAGAACAAAGTGCCCCCAGCGCCAGCATGAAGCTTGGCTCACAGGAGGCTTCTACACTTTTGGGGAATTGGGTGCAGCAGGGAAGCCAAACAAAGGCATCTGGGAAGGACTGACCATCTGGGAAACACCTAGAGAAGAGGCCCTTGTGTGGCCACTGACTTTCCCGGAGCCTGCAGGTTGTAGGAGAACCAAAACCTTCTCACGCCTCTTCCTGCGGCTCATTCTCTAGAGGAGTCTCAGTCAGTACTGGGTCAGGCCCTGGGGTACTTGTTTGCTGAGGCTCCTGAATTCTGGAGGAGAGATGCTGGGAGGCGAGGGGCTTGGCAAAGCAGTGTGTGACTCCATGGCTGTGTTGTTGTTGTTTTTAGCAGAGGGAGGGTCGACAGGTTCTGAGTTATGCCCTGCCCTTACTTCTGCCCACTGCCTAGATATATTTTAAGTGTTGGCCTTTTAAAAAATATATTTTTATGGATTTCAGAGAATAAGGGAGAGGGAGAGAGAGGTAAAAATATCAACGATGAGAGAAAACCATTGATTGGCTCCCTCCTGCACTCCCCACACTGGGGATCGAGCCTGCAACCCAGGCATGTGCCCTGACTGGGAATCAACTCCTGGTTCATAGGTCGACACTCAACCACTGAGCCAGGCTGACTGGCTAAAAATATGTTTTTTAAAAAAGGAGTTTAGGGGTGATTTTCATTAGATGTGAACTTCAGGACTCTATAAATACCATCAGAGAGAGAACTCCTTTGTCTTTCCCCAAGTCACTGCCTAGCACCTGGCAGCTACATCTCCAATGCGTATAAAAATGCAATGAAATCACAGCTTTGAAGACACAGCGCCATCTCTCGCTGTACCTCATCACAAACTCCCAAGGAACATCATCTGCACTTTCTCCCCTTTTCTGGCTTGCGAGGTGCCTGGAGGGAGATAAGGATAGAGCTATTGGTTGAAAAGAGCCACAGGCCTTCAGCCCTTCAGGAATAGCCCAAGAAAGAACCTGTGACAATAATACACACTGCTTAATGCTGCATGAAGGCTTTCACTTAAACCAACTCTTTTGAGCCTTACAAACATCCTAGAGGTCTACAGTCCTCTTACCCTCATTCACTCATTCAGTTATTTATTCATCCGATCCATAGCCACAGAATGCTTCCTATGCACAGACACTGGTGGTGAAAAAAATATGCACCGTTCCCACCTCAAGATTGCTTCTAATCCAGTGGGAGAGATGTGCAATCAACAAATAAGTCAATAAGTAAACATTTAACCACAGCTGATATTCTGCTGGGACACACTGTCTGGCCGGGCTTATTGTTAAATATTTGTCTTCCGTCCCCTTATAGAATTACAAGTTGTGATCAGTACAGTGAAGGCAACAAATACAACTCTGTGACGGAGAGTCACGGGATGGGGAGCTAGTTTACATAAGGGGAACAGGGAGGACTCTGAGGAGCTGACAGACAGGGCGAGCAAAAGTAGGTTGACAGTTTTAAGTATGCAAAACACAGTTTATCCTTGCATTATTATTTATTAGTTATTTCTTATTTATTTGTATTATTGTTGTTATTATTTTGTATTCTTACTTATGACTTACCTTTAGGTAATGATGGCTGGTAATCTAACCTACTTTTGCCTTCTCCTTATAAGCCAAAACATGAAGGATAGCCCACCAGGTATATCAAAGCCATTATGGCTTAATTTTCTTTCTAACTTGAGAAAGGTTAGGCCACTCAGAGGTTAAGTAAGGAAATGACAGGAACTGACCTATATTTAGAAAGACTGGTGGCAAGATAAAACATGAAAGGGTACTGACTGTCCCATCATTGGAGGTAATTAAGCATAGGGCAGATGAACACATGGCCACTCATTGGTCCAATTTCCACATCCGATTAGGGTTTGGACTAGCAGATCTTTAAGACTCCTTTTGAATCTGGGATTATATGGTTTTATGCAAACTGTACAACTCTGTGTCTCTTTATTACCACTCTTCACACTGCCCCAGCTGAGTCAGGTCAACACAGCCGCGCTCTACCCAGGAACACCCTCTTCCCAGGAACTGTCTTCACAGGTGAAGACGGGGAATGAAGAATGGACACTTAGCTGTCTCGCTGAGTGTGATCACTTGATGTGTTAGTACCACACCCCATCTAGACAAGGGGGTTGGATAAAGAAGACACAGGGGCTAGATGCAATATGATCACATCCTAGTAAAAAAAAACATGGGGACGACCAAAACATTACGGTTGCGGCCTTGTGGTAGAATCTTGGGTGATCCTCACTTGACTTTTATATGCTTTTAACTTTCCCCCAAATCTGGAAATATGCATGTTAATTTTTAACGAAGAATGGGGGAAGACCTTTGTGAGCTGTTAGTTGAATGTTATCACTTTTGTTCCCCAATTTGCAGTGATTTTGCATCATGGCAGTCAAGTAAGAGCAACAGGGTTTCCAGAAATCACAGACTCTTCTCAACCTACAAGAGCAGCAACAGTACAGGCCACAGCAAAACCTTCTTTCCTGAAACGGACTAGCCAAGTGCCTCACAGAACTACATCTGCAAGTTCAACGGATGGTCACGTCTCCTCTCAAACAGCTGCCACAACCTCCAACTCTGAGACCCCAACGACACACACAACAATAAAAACTCTAACAACAACCTCTCTGCTAACTACAAACAGCACCCCATCCACCAGCCCAAAAATCCACACTCTAGTCACAACCCTGGCCACACCCAACAACTCACACACGGCTGCTCCTGTCACCGAGGCTACAATCGGCCCCAGTACAGCTCCTGGTTCACTGCCCCCCACCATCACCCCACCAGCCCATACAACTAGATCCAACCCATCGACTGTCAGCCACACAACTGGGAAGACCACCCAACCCAGTAGCCAGACCACCCTTCCAGCAACTTTGTCCACCTCACCACACATCAACACAACCAGTCAGAAGCCCACTCAGCCCACCCATGCCCTGGTCACAACCACAGCTGCACACAATGCCACCCACACAGCCTCGCCTGCCACCATAGCTCCAGGACCCACCCTGGCACCTCAGCCATCACCAGCCAAGACTGGAATTTATCAAGTTCTAAATGGAAGCAGGCTCTGTATCAAAGCAGAGATGGGGATACAGCTGATGGTTCAAGACACGGAGTCGGTAAGTTGGGGCCTCGGGACTATAACACTGTCTTCAAAAGGTTTGAGTGGAGTTTCCTTGCCAAGAATGAGCATTCCCCTGCATCCCGCATCTTTTCATGAAATGACTAGCGTGAGCGCCTCTTTCTCCAAGGTGCTCCATTAAAACAGCGGTCGCCAACCTTTCTGACCTCACAGACCACCAGTGGTCCACGGACCACCGGTTGGCGACCGCTGCTCCAAAGGTGTAGGTGAATCTGTTTTAGAATATGTGTAAAAATAGAAACCGACAGCGACAGCTGGGAGAGAGGAAGGCACTCGCCAAAAATTTAAATATGCACACCTGCCGCAACCTGCACGGCTAGGGTTCGGGATCTGAAGGAGGGGCCGACGGACACGTGAAATACTAGACAAGAAATATGAATTTAGAAGGCACGGGGGGCCAGGTGGAGACCTCTCTCTTGGAGTGGCACACCGAAACCTGGCCTTATCCGCTTTTTATTCGGTTTTAGATACACACCTTGCCCTCAGTAAAGCACGGCAAACAGGTAGCAGACAGACCGTCTCTAAGGTCAGTAAAGATCAGTAAACATCAGTAAGGTCCAGTAAACATTTACTTTGAGGCTATTAGGTCAGGAAATTGCTTTGAGCCACCGCTGTCTCAACACAGCCCTGCTAATGCCCAAGGTCCATGGGCCTTCCGCGTTCCTTGGTGCACTTCTTTTTAAAAAAAATATATTTTATTGATTTTTTACAGAGAAGAAGGGAGAGGGATAGAGAGTTAGAAACATCGATGAGAGAGAAGCATCGATCAGCTGCCTCCTGCACGCCCCCCAGTGGGGATGTGCCCGCAACCAAGGTACATGCCCTTGCCCAGAATCGAACCTGGGACCCTTGAGTCCGCAGGCCGACGCTCTATCCACTGAGCCAAACCGGTTCGGCTCCTTGGTGCACTCTTATGGCAGTATTGGGAAAGCGGTGGCTTCCCGCACACTCCCCTCATGTTTAGCCACCACAGGCAGAGCATTAGGGGTGCTCAGTGTTGATCCCACCCCGCCCTGCCCGCCTGATGGCCTCCCAGCCTCAGCAACTTGTCCTGTGAAGTGAGAGGTTTGGATTAGGTGGTCTCCGTGGTTCCCGCCAGCTGGGACATGAATACGGAAAATCCAGATTAACAAGAAGATTGGAGGGGTTGGAGGTGAAACTGAGATGATTTGATTTACTAAAGGAATCACCACAAAACTGTACTTTCTTCTTTTGTACAGTTTTTTTATTGTTGTTCATACTCACCCAAGGATATTTTTCCATTGATTTTTAGAGAGAGAGGAGATAGGAGGGGGAGAGACAGAGAGACAGAGAAACATCAATGTGACAGAGACACATCGATTGGTTGCCTCTGACACCTGCAACCGAGGTACGTGCCCTTGACCGGAATTGAACGCGAGACCCTTCAGTCCACAGGCCGATGCTCTATCCACTGAGCCAGACCGGCTAAGGCTTTTTTTGCACAGTTTTTATGATTTCAAACAGAACTTCCACATTTGAAACTGAAGTACATTACATAGCAAATCTTTCCTGCAATACCTTTCAACATGCGTAATTTAACAAAAATTAACTCCCACACAGTTTATCAGGAATATACCTGCCATGAGTTATCTACCCAGAAGCTCCTCTCTGAGGGAGAACTCCTTTAAAGAATCCTTTGAACACCCTAACCGGTTTGGCTCAGTGGATAGAGCATCGGCCTGCAGACTGAAGGGTCCCAGGTTCAATTCCGGTCAAGGGCATGTACCTTGGTTGTGGGCACATCCCCAGTGGGGGGTGTGCAGGAGGCAGCTGATCGATGTTTCTCTCTCATCGATGTTTCTAACTCTCTATCCCTTTCCCTTCCTCTCTGTAAAAAATCAATAAAATGTATTTTTTTTTAAAAGAATCCTTTGAACCTAATAGTTTGGAAATGTGAGGTGTCATGCAGGGACTTTGAAATTCTCAAGTGAACCCCCACTAGCCTTGAGTTTCAGGCTCGCTTATTAGTCTGTGCCTTTGCTTCCCCAGCTAGACTTGTCTTCTGTATCGACATGAGCTGATCTACTTTATCTGGTTTAGGTTTTTTCACCTGAGAGATACTTCAACATCGACCCCAATGCAACTCAAGCCTCTGGGAACTGTGGCTTCCGAAATTCCAACCTTCTCTTGAACTTCCAGGGCGGATTTGTGAACCTGACATTCACCAAGGTGAGGACTGAGCTCCTTCACACGAACTGGCTTCAACATCTCTCTCCCTCCCCCTCCCCTTGGGGCCCACACTTCACTTTGAGTTCCAGGGAAATAGATCTCAGAGCCTTTTGAGATGTTCTCTGATAAGAATGAGGGGCATGGAGATGGAGAGGAGGAAAGTGTCGACATCTTATATTTGCCTTCTGCCCCCTCCCGCCTCCACTGTGCAGCTCAGAAGGCCTTTTGATGCCTCTTGGGGGAGACTTGGCCTGGGGAACCCAGCAGCAGGTGCCCTTTGCAAACCACCCGAGGAGGAAGTTGTAGAGATGACTAGACCCAGAGGAGTTCCCAGTGAGCACCAGAGAAACAAGATTCGTCTGAGACAAAAACCAGATGTCACAATGGGTCTTTCCAGCCACAGCAGGCAAAACTCAGGGACTAACCAGGCCCTGGGTTTCTAGACCATTTCCTGGGAGGGCGTAAGCAGCAGAGGAGAATGGAAGAGCAGGGGCGTGAGGCCAGGGCGTCACTCGTTCTCCTTGTGACATCAGGCAGGCAACTCAACTGGTCTGAGCTTTATTTTATTGCTTGAAAAATAGGGGAAGGGAATTCGAGTTCACTTCTGTAAAGAGCATTGTCCAATACAAGGAAACTAGATGTTCAATAACCAGGAACTATGATTGAACTGAGAGAGAAAGAGGGAGAGAGAGAGGGAGAGAGAGAGAGAGAGAGAGAGAGAGAGAGAGAGAGAGAGAGATATCAATTTGTTGTTCCACTTATCTATGCATTTACTGGTTGCATCTTGTATGTGCCCTGACCGGCGACTGAGCCCACAACTTTGGCGTATCAGGACGACACTCCAACCAACTGAGCTACTTGGCCAGGGCTGGTAATTTATTTATTTTTCTTACTTTTAAAAAATAAAATGTTTTAAATTGATTCAATTAACAAAGGTTTTTAAGTAGAATAATACTTAATGTTGGCAAGGACGCATATAACCAAGTGCTCTCAACATTTCTGGAAGGAGTTTGCATCGGCACCCTGCGACCTTCGGTCTTCTATGTCTTTTTCCACATCTGGCAGCGAAAATATTTTTCCACTTTTGATGTGAAGGGAGATTTCCATTAAATCTGCATAAGAAAAACATTAGAGTAAGTATAAGATGATAAGTGGCAACTAATAAGGCCTCTGTAGAGAGGAGACAAAAGGAAGGCTAGGAGTGCCCGTCCTCCCCTCCTGGGGTTGGTGGGGCCAGTGGCGGGGCTGGCATCTAGCCCGGGGCACTTGTCACAGTCCTTTATGGCGGGCACTGCCCTACTGCACCAGTTGTTAAATATTATACACATTACCTCTCTCAGGTGATAATGAGACCAATGTTGCCCGAGCTTCTGATTGTTCAAAGGAAGGCAAACATTCAGATCCTTCTATAAAAGCACATGATTTTTAAAGTGTTTTCAACACATTTTTAAAAATTTGAGCACTCTCCTGGCCAAACAAAACATAGCTGAGGCCGGACTTGATCTGTGGACCCCAGAGTGTGCCTTCTTCCTAAAAGGTGAGCTGTGTGAAATGCATGAAGGCAGGAAAGCCATGTAGATTCCTCCACAAGAGAAATGGCTCATCAGCTCAGTCAGCTACTTTTCAAATATTGCTGTATTCTACACCAGTGTTTCTCAACAGGTGCAGTAGCAACATTTGGACTTAGATGAGTCTCTGTGCTGGGGGCTGTCCTTTACCTTGTGGGGACACCATCCCTGGTCTCGACCTACTAGATGCCAACCCCAGTTGTGGCAACCCAAAATGTCTCCAGATAGTGCTTAATGTCCTCCTGGGGGCAAAGTCACCCCTGGTTGAGAACCCGTGCTCTAGAGAAAAAGCGAGCCTTGGAAAACAGGAGTATATTTTAGTTATAATATAATCTATAATAATAAAAGCATAATATGCTAATTAGACTGGACATCCTCCCAGATATCTTTCCAGACGACCTTCCAGACGAAGCCGCAGCAGCGGGGCCGAGGCAGAGGCCCCAGGGCCGCAGCCACGGTGGAGGGGGCCAAGCCCCTTGCATGAATTTCGTGCATCGGGCCTCTAGTAAATGTTATAAGTGAGAACCAGATTGTGGAATGATAAGTGGAAGCTGAATAGCAAGCCTGATTTTCAACCAATTTATCAATAAGAATTTACTGAGCTAGACATTATGGAGGGGAAAAAAAAGAAATATAAGCTGTAGCTGCAGGTTCTAGGTCATGGACAATAATTTGTAATTTTAAAAATTTAAATATAGTGACAGAAACATAGAGAAAAATCTGCCTCCTATACTGTCATTTGATGCCGTTGTCCAATCAAGACTCTAATTACCCATATGATTTCCATGTGCCCACGGGCAAGCTGCTCACTGTCTCTGAGCCTGTTTCCTCTCCTGTGTAGTTCACCGAGCCTAGGGGGAACGGGGCTAGCGTATGTGCAAGTGCTAATAAGGCCTCTGTAGAGAGGAGACAAGAGGAAGGCTAGGGAGTGCCCGTCCTCCCCAGGCGGGGCAGCCACAGCACAGCTGCGGCTGGTGGGGCCAGTGGGCTAGCATATGTGCAAGTGCTAAGCATGGTCTCTGGCCCATAGTCAGGCTAGGAGAGGGAGGTTTCCTTTCTTATTTTCTTTAGTTCTATTTTTTTTTTAAAGAACCGAAAACCTTTCTGTGACAATTCTCATTTGATTGAAGTGACTTGCTGAAAGTTGTTCAGACCCTTCAGGTGCGAGATAAATATACCTTCCTTCCCCTGCCAACTTCCTTCCTGCCAGATAGTTTGTTTTAAAAACACCTTTCAGTAACTTTGGGTAGAGTTCATCTTTCTGTGCTCAACACAACGCCTGGTTGGCAGGGCAGCTCCAGGGCATGGGAGAAACCAGTCACCCAGCGGGGAGGGGCAACAGGGCTACGCAGGGCATTGGCCAGCTCAGGTCTGGAAATCTGCTAACCCTCCTAGCGTTTCCAGGGGCCTGCAGAGTCCTCTTAGCTTATAGACTCCTGAGAACTCTTACCAGCGCAGAGGGCACTACTTAGAGCTTCCCAAGTATATGGTACCATTTTATGCTCTGTTTTCCCTTTCACTTTCCCTCTGCCTGGAATGCCCCTTCCACCCCTCACCCCCCTTTTGCATTCATTCTTTAAGATGGTTCAGCTCAATTATCTTCACCTTAAGAAGTCTCCCCACTCCACCTCCATCCCAGGTAAAACTGGGAGACTCTTCTCTTGGTTCCCTGAGCCTCCATCTGTTGTTCCGCCACCTCCATTAGGGCCCTCATCACACATTCTGCCATCACGAAGGCAAGTCTATGACGTTCACATTTCTCTCTCTAGTGCCCAGCCCTGACTTGGTACATAGTACATAGCAAGTGTTTGATGACGAAATAAATCAATAAAGGAGTGAATCTAAATTTCACAGAGAACTGGGCCAAGGTGCCATAAAGTAGATCAGCAGCTCTAAGGAAACAGCCCCTTAGGCTATTGCACTAGTCACACAATGCTGAGCAAAAAGATCTGATCGATGTTGAAGACAAAATTCACATCCTGAACATCTGTAACTATGAAACTCCTACAGTACATTTTGCAGAAGCAAAGGAGAGGACCCCGGGCCTGTGGTCAATGGCGTGCTGCCTTCCTGAGCAGGCTTGACGGGCGGGCTCGCTCTAGGCCCTGTCTGCTCTGGACCCTGTCCTTTGCTAAGGAGGGTGTTTAGGTTCCTTGAGGAATTAGGATCTCTTTGATGAGATATTTCAGAGCTCCCTTTTGATACTGGTATTGTCAGCATCCCATTGATTGAGTAGTGAGATGGGACTTTTGCAAATGGTCTATTCAAATGGCCCTGCTGTAAGTGCCATATACGACATTAGGAGACCTTGGCCCCCTTTTGTCAATGTTGATGGGTCCACAAAGGATTTTCATTTTGTCTTTCACGAATCTGGCATGGGAGATGTTTGTCATTCTCCAAACCAAACCCCAAATAAGAAAAACATCTGGCAGAGAATGACCGCATGGGTGTGGGCGTCAAAGAAAAAGCAGACACTGTAAACTGAATAACGTGTGGCATGTAACTTCCCTTGGGTTTTAGGTTAAGTCTGACACCTGCTTGAAGCTTCCCACATCCTTGCCCCCCTCCACCGACTCCTATCCCCTGGAGCTGAGCTTTCAGTTTCTTTAATCAATAGAGCTATGGAAGCTTAGCTTACTTGCTTGCTCTATTTTTCTATTATAGATCTGAATCTAGGAAATAGATTACAAAATATATAATTTGACTTCAGTGAGAAAAGTTTACTGGGAAGGGGCAATCTAATTTATTGTTGCATTGTTAATAATCCAAGGTAAAATTTGAGTAAAGACTCTGTGATAAGCTTTTTACATGGATTCCTTCATTTAATCCTCCCATCAACTTAAGAGGTAAATCCTGTTATTATGATCCCCATTCTTCCACTAAATAAGTAAAAAAAAATTAAATTTTGACAATGTTCACAAAGATTCAACAATCCAAACTAGGCTGCCAGGGAACAAAGAGATATTTTCAAAATAGTATTAAAAGAATTTTAGTAACATGTTATTCTCCCAAATAGGAGGTAAGCCACTCTATATCATTTCATTAGCAATTGATTGGTTTAGCAACCTTGTTTTTCATTGGTGGTATGGACCAGGAGTCGACAAGCTATGGCCTCCAGACTAAATCCAGCCCATCCCCTAAACCCGTGGTCGGCAAACCGCGGCTCGTGAGCCACATGCGGCTCTTTGGCCCCTTGAGTGTGGCTCTTCCACAAAATACCACGTGCGGGCATGCACGTACAGTGCAATTGAAACTTCCTGGCCCATGAGCAGAAGTCAGTATTTTGTGGAAGAGCCTGTATTTTGTGGAAGAGCCACACTCAAGGGGCCAAAGAGCCGCATGTGGCTCGCGAGCCGCGGTTTGCCGAGCCGCAGTTTGCCGGCCACTGCCCTAAACATATATGACCTGCAAGCTAAGAATGGAGGAACATGTAGGGCAGGATCCTGCGGACCAGTGCTTGTTTTATCTGACCTCCAAACAATGAGAACCGAGGCTAGATGCTTAACTTCTGAGCCTATTTGTTCTCAGATGTAAAACGAGCTAATAATATTTATTCTGTCTCAGGGGGTTATTACAAGGATCAAAGGAGGCAGTGTAGGTAAAAGCATGTGCTTAGTAAACTGTGAAACTTTTATAGAATTACTAGAGGCCTTGTGCACGGATTCGTGCACTGGTGGGGTCTCTTGCCCTAGCCTGTGCCCTCTCGCAATCCGGGACCCCTTGGGGGATGTCAGACTGCTGGTTTTGACCCGATCCCCGCAGACCAGGCTGAGGGACCCCACCGGTGCATGAATCCATGCACTGGGCCTCTAGTATGCATATAAGATCTTTGGTTAATCTCTTCTCACCCTCCCTCTCCCCCTTTCCCTCTGAGATTCATCAGTCTGTTCCATGTTTCCATGCCTGTGCATTGAGCATCTCCCCCCTGGTGGTCAGTGCGCATCATAGCTACAGGTAGAATGGTTTATGATTGCTTAGGCTTTTATATATATATATATATATAGATAAAGCATCCTTTCTTCATGTGAGGATGGATCAAGGAGATGCCACAGGAAAGGGGAACTGTCAGGAGGTCTCTCATGGGGCTCAGAACTGGCCTCAACCACTCTTTTCCTGCAGCTCCTTATATCAGTCTCACATGGCAGCCCAAGCAATTTCCCAAAGTCATGCTCATGTCACTGTCCTGCTTAAAGCCTTTCAATGGATCGCCCTGCCTTTAGGATAGAGCAGGGGTCTTGCAAGAGTGACTTTGGGCACTGAAGTGCATCCAAGTGTCTCTTGCACTAAAAGGGAACCCAGATAAAATCTGAATAAACGGTATGTGAAAGCAACCGAGAAGGGACTGGCTCGCAGATGTTCCTCGCTAAAGTGAATGGATGGTCCAAGCACATCGTTCAACTCACCTTTGAGACCTGAGACTGAGCACCTCGAAGGATGGAGCCAGGTCTTATTCTCCCCAGACTTAGAGCAATGCCTGGTCTAGAGTGATTGTAAGAGAGGCCAAAGGCTACATTTGGAGACAGGCAGCTTGAGGTCGTATCTTTTTGCTACCTATTAGGGCTATGACCTTGTGCAAGTCTAGGGTTCAGTGTATCAATAGCAGTGGCTTTCTAAAAGCGTTTGTATTTCTGGAACCCTTATATTGCATAAGGAATTATTCCATCCACTAACAATATACAAATGGCTGTATTGTAGTCAAGATTATTATTGTTAAATTTCTTTAATGCCTAGATTTGAAACGTCTAAAGGTAATTCAATTTGAAATTCTCGTTGCTCTACCATTTCTTGCACCTCTTATTTGTGGATAGTTTTCTAATGAATGTTTCAAAAACAATAACAATGTTTCAAAACAATAATCACCTACTTTAAAAAGTAAAAACCTCTTTTTAAACTTAATTTTTCATGTCTCAGTTTAGTTCCCTTTAATGTTTCACTCCCTCGGTCTCTCTAGAGGTTATTGGGCTGTTTTGTAATTTGTTTGTTTGTTTTGTTTTCCCAAAAAGGACAATCTCTGGGTATATTGCTGAGCACAACCCCCTGGGGTCCTCTCGTAGAGAACACCCAGTGATCTCAGGGTAAACCATTTCTTCCCAGCACCGCTCACTGTGGCCGCATGTTACCATTTTGGAAACATGAATCCATTAATCTGTTGAAAGTACTTGACACTCTACCCAGAAAAATTCAGGCACAATTTTGCATGCACTATTTTCCCCAGAGAGTTTATGGACCTGATAAAATCCACCCGCGGTAGCCTTAAGGATGAGTGGTCTCAGTTTGAATCCCAACATAAAACATTAATTACAAAAACTTACTGTATGCTCCTCCAACTCGTCCAGCTTCCAGATGGATTTACATTTTCTAGAGGGGAAACTTGGCACAACTGAAGGGACTCAACTTGTACTGGTGGAAATTTCATGTCAGGCTTTAGCAACAAGCATGCAGTAGAGAAATTTTGGGCCAGGGGCAAGCCATTACTTACTATTTATTTATCATGTAGTATACCTACTTTTTTTGGGGGAAAATTTCAAACACAATTATGGCTCCATACCATTACAGCCCAAACCCTTATATCAAAGATTTAATAGCTGGGATCCTCTTTGTGCGCCAGAATCATAAACATAAAAACAGAGATTACCCAACGATTAACACAGTGATGTTTTACAGGATGAAAACTCATATTATATCAATGAAGTGGGAGCCTATTTGACCATCTCAAATCCAGGTAAGAAGCTAGAGAAGGCTGGTCTACCAGCAAGGACACTGGTTCTGGTTAGCTCATTCTTCATCCCCTTGAATTCTTGAGTCTTTGATGCAGCTTTTGAGAAACAGTCTGAGAGAGTAGCCCACAATATTTATAATTTGGGGGGAACTTTGTACCTCTTTGCGTACTTCAGTTTGCTCATCTGCTCACAAAGGAGGTTGGACTACATTATGTCAGAAATCATTATCAGCGACTGTTAAGAGCGTAGTGACTTTGGACAGACTTGTTGATGGTGCAGTTTATTCTATATTCTTGTAAGCATGCATTCATCCCACAAAAATGTAGTTAGTGCCAGCTAGTGCCGAGCCCTGGAATACAGTGGGAATCCATTATTATCTAAGCCTATCATCTCTGCTCTCAGGGAACTTTCATTCCAGAAGGGGAGAGAGGACCATAAACAGACACATTAAATTATAATACACAGTTAAGTAGTGATAAGTTCTATGCGCAAAACACAAGCAGGGTGGGGCGGGGAGGATTGGGAAGTTACTTAGCCAGGGCCTTCGGGGAGCCCTCTGGGGAGGAAGGCCTCTCTGAAGAGGTGAGGTTTGAGCAGAGGGATGTGGGGACTTCTGGGCCTGGGGAGCTCTTTCCAGCTGGCGGGAACAACGGGTGCACGGCCCGAGGAGTGAACGTGCCGGTGTGTTCAGGGACCAGTAGAGACCAGTGACCAAAGCCGCAGATGAGGTGGGAATGGCAGCCAGGCCAGGGCGGGCAGGGCCTGTGGGCAAAGCAAGGCGAGGACTGTGGAGTTCATCCTAAAGTGTGAAAGGATGCCATTGGAGCGTTTGGTGTAGAAAAATGGCACATCAGATTTACATGTCTAAAGGTTCACCTGGTTGCTGTATGGAGAGTTGCCCAGTGGAACACGTTGAAAGGACTTCTATAATGTTCGCTCCTAGAAAAGCAATGCTCCCAATCAAGCCGGGAGTTTCTCAGAGGCCTCAGCTGTGTCTCTGGAAAGCCAGGTTTATATAGGGTGTCCCAAAATTCATGCAAGATTTGCAATTCAATTCAATTGCAAATCTTGCGTGAATTTTGGGACACCCTATATAAAAAGATCATTAGTGAGCACCTCCTCTGTGCAGGTACTGTACTAAGAATTTTCATGTCTGATTTCTCCTTTTGAAAATTCTATTATCTTCGTAAGGAACTTATACTAAAGAGACGTGCCAAGAAATGAAAATGTGGAGAAATGTCTATTTTATTTATTTATTAATTTATTTTTTAATCCTCACCCAAGGATATCTTTTCCCTTGATTTTTTAGAGAGCATGGAAGGGGTGAGAAGAGAAGGGGAGAGAGAGAGAGAGAAATCAATGTGAGAGAGACACATTGATTGGTTGTCTCCCGCTCACACCTGGACCAGGGTGGGGATGGAACCTGCAACTGAAGTATGTGCCCCTGGCTGGGAATCAAACCCATGACCCTTTGGTCGGCAGGCTGACACTAACCACTGAGCCAAACCTGCCAGGGCGAGAAATGTCTATTTTAAATATTAGCTATATTATATTGATATTGTTCAGGAGGGTGTGGTCAATGATTATGGGTAAAATGTAAGTCGGATGTCTCAGTCAATAACTCACTTTCACATACATTACCTTGCTTAGACGAGTATACTCATATAGGCTGGGAATAAATACTGTGACTGCTAAGATAAATTAGCTAATGTTATCACTAGGCATGGACCAAATTTTAGCCAATAATAGGGTAGTAATGTCTCAAGAGGCAGGGGAAAGGAAAGTAAGGCCAGAAAGTAACTTAGAGGCTGAGGGAGGAGATAAAACAACTCCGGATCCCAGTAAGCAAGGCTCAGCAGTAGCACTGGAGCTGTACCCGTATGATATCACAGTAATGATAATGCTCATGTAGGTGGTGGCAGGGCTATTAGTAAGAGTAATTAGTTGTAATGACCATTGTAATGTTAGCAGGGGGCGGCTAGTAGTAGCCAGGATATAACACATGATACAGCGGTGTACACAGATAATTCAGTACATCATGTAAGACATTTGCAGGTACAAATGCAAGAGTCTACAGTAACTGCAAACAGAGCATCAGAAAAAGTCCCCGAAATGCAGGAGAGTGGTGATTTTTCATGAGGAGAAGGCAGAACTCCAGAAAGCCACATCTAAGGAAGGCCATTTCACTGTACCCGGGCCACCCAGCAATCGCTGGGACTCGATAGATAATATGCTGAGATTCTTATATGCCTTTATTTCACCTTTGTTTTCAGAGAAAATTTACCAAGGAATGAAGAGCTCTGTGATGATGTTTGAGACGGTGATCGGGCATTCCTTCAAGTGTGTGACTGAGCAGAGCATCCAGCTGTCAGCCCACCTTCAACTGAAGACAATGAATGTCCAACTTCAAGCCTTCGATTTCGAAGATGACCACTTTGGAAATGGTAAGTAAAGGGTTCGCCATGTCACAAACATAACTTTTAGAGACCCATGGGTAGTTTCAAGGTATGTTTTTTTTTTGTTTGTTATTTTTGTCTGAAGCTGTCAAAGGGACAAGAATCACATGAGCTTTCTAGAACAGTATGATTCCACAAAGCTCTTAGGACCAACCCACGCTCCTACCATCTTTCTATGAGTCAATACCAACCACAGAACCAGATACCTTAAGCCACTCATGTCTACTGCTGTCCCATAGCAGAATATATTGTCCTTGTCTGAGTCATTTAAACACACACACACACACACACACAGCCAGAAAACACCATCTTCAACCTCCCCTTTATAAACTGTTGAGTACTAGTAAACTCAGGTGTGTTTGGAGAACACTTTAAAGATCCTGAGTGTTAGTGACGTCTAAAATTCAAGCTTTCAGAATAGATTCTTTCCCACTTACAGAGGGAAAAGAGAAAAATGCCATGATCCAAGATAGAAATGTACTCGGTTGGACCCCCTCTTCCCAATTGCACACCATTTCCTCATAGTTAGTGTTAGTTTCCATGTAACTTCTGCTTTGAGTTTTAACCACCACAGAGGGAAGCAGGTCCTAGAAGGAAGGCCAGGGACAGACCAGGGTAACTTTCCCCAAAAGCCCCTTTTTGCTGGAAAAACAGTGTTACAAGGGTTTCTACGTATGTCCAGGCATTGAACTTCAGTTTCTGAAATGTCCCTCTCATAATAACTCACGTGCAAATGCTCAGCCTGGTCACAGAGAATGGTCATCCCAAACAGTGGGCTCCTAACTCCCACATTCTTACCCCCGCCTCCCTCAAATCCTGGAGCCCCAGGCTGTCCAGCAGCCCCGCTAAGAAGCACAGAGTTTGAATGGGAAACTTGGGCCGTGTGATTTGGTGCACATCCCTGTCTCCAGAGTTGGGAACCATGGGTCCAAGGCTTACCGTAACTTGGGAGTCAAGACACAGTTCTGCTCCTGACCCTCTAGACCAGTGGTTCTCAACCTTCCTAATGCCGCGACCCCCAATTTCATTGTTACAAATTAACATAATTAAAGCATAGTGATTAGTCACAAAAACAATATGTAAATAGTTATGTGTTTTCCGATGGTCTTAGGCGACCCCTGTGAAAGGGTCGTTCAACCCCCAAAGGGGTCTCGACCCACAGGTTGAGAACCGCTGCTCTAGACCAAACCAATGCTCCTCCCAGTTGGATCTGCCTCCCAGCTGCATCAGAATGACCTGGCCCCACCTCCAACCCACTGAATCATAATTTCTTGGGCCTCACGTGGGGCCTAGGTATCTACAATGTCATACACATACACTCCTTAAGTGACCCCAAGCACACAGTCAGACCATTGTGCTGACCCTTCCCCTCCTGGTTTGCACCCATCAGTATGTCGGAGGCAGCAGGTGGGAGCACCAGCAGCTCCCTCTCTCCCTTGGTTTCCTTCTCTGCAAAGCCGAGGCAGTCAGGGGCAGGATGGATCCCAGCGTCGTGCTAGCCTGTAACACCTGTTACTCTGACTTCAGTTACAGCGGACGAGTGCTTCAGAGACAAAAACAAGAGAGAAATCCCTGTGGCCGTGGGTCTCAGTATCGCAGGACTGCTTGGCGTTCTGCTAACAGCATGCCTGGTGGCCAGGGAGAGGCCCGGTAGAGGATATGAACGCATATGAAACCCCTGCTCCTTCAGAATGTGTGGGGTTAAGGACTTGGGAATTCTGGCTTCATATTCAGCCTAAAGCGAAGGGCTCGACTTTTCTAGTTGCCTCTCCCACCCTCCCAGTCTGATTAGGAAACCCAGCTTCCCACCAAAAGGCTACCCAAAGGCTGGCTAAAATGCAGCCTCTCCTGCTTTCTCCTGTGAGTGTGGGGAGGCCGGGCCTCGTGGCCTCAAATTCCATCCTCCACACCTGATAACGTGGGCCTGGCGGTGAGCGTTGGGAACAAGCGGCAGGGACACGCGTAGGGTGCGTGTGAGGACAAAGCAGACACCCAAAGGGAGAACTGTGGGAAGGACACCTTCGTATTGCATTGCTTTTTCTTATACATTTTTAAGAGTCTCACTACCCAGTATTTTTTATGCTTATTACTTTTTTACAAAAACAATCCATTTCAAAATACATTCTAAACTGATTTTAAACTCCTGGTTTTGCCCAAATTTTGATTTACTTAAATTACAGATAGTCTTAATAGACTATCATTTTTAAAAAGACATTTTTTGCACGACTGTAATGTACTATTCATTAAAAACTAGAAAACTCTCTAACTTTTCATTTTTTCTAAATGTAAAACGTGTACTAAAGATCTTGGCAAACAAAAGAAGCTCAATAAATGTTAGTTCTCCAATTCCTTCACCTTCATTTGTTGTCTGTCTTCTTAACACGTTTTTTTCTGCTTTGTCTCTATTTTTCTTATTCTAGTCTGTCCTCATAAATTGGTTGATTTGGGCCATTGTGGGGGTGGGGGTGGGGGGCCAAGCCTGAAAACAATCAGAACTGGCCAGCAGAAGAGGTAGATCTACCCAGATTGTGTCCCACTTCCCGTTTTTAGCAAACATTTACCCAAGAAAAGTTATAAACTGGGAAATTCCTGATGGGAGTGATTGCTATCTGGAGGGAAAGTTCTATTAAAATAAGGCTCGGCATGTTGTTCCTGATTTTCTATTACGTGGTCTGTTTAAACAGGAGAAGTGGGGTTTTTATTCTAGAGAAAGAGGCGAGTCATGGCTGTCTGGATGTCCACCGCCTTTACTAACAGGAAGTTTCTTGTTTTGCTATACTTTCCAAAGGTGCTATTCATTACTCTTCACAGCAGGTTTATGAAAGTTGGCAACAACTCCACAGCCACTGTTTATCTAGGACGTGTGCTGGCATTCCCTGGAGGTGTTTCAGCTCTCTCCACTTTCCAGAAGTGAGGCGGTGGGGCGGGCACACAGCAGCCTCAAGAAGGTTCGAGAGCCCCGGACAGCGTCAGGAGTGTCAGGAAGTCCTTTAGAGCAGGAGATGTTGATGAAGAATCTGGGCTGTGAGGACCCGGTGTTCTCCAAAGTGACTCGGGTTCAACAGCCAGGGCTTGGCTTTGGAGAGATGCCATCTCTCTCCATGTGCCCCTTGTTGGATCCCGTTTCCGGCCCTGCCTCAGGTGGCCTTGAAGGTCCCATACTGCAGAGCACGAGGTGTTGATTCAGCCTGCCACTAACCAGAATGACTAACAGGAGGTTCATCTTCTAGTGTGTCCAGACGTCTCCACAGCGGATGGAATTCAAATCGAGAGGAGAGGGACAGAGAGCCCGCTCACTTAGGTTTAATTTTTCCTTTCTGTCATCTTTAATGACAGAAAGGTGGGGTGGGGTGATGACTGCTCCTTAGACTCCTGTTATCTACCTGACCCCACTCCCCCAAACTAATTACCCATAAAATTATTTTGAAGTAACATTCTAGTCATCAAAAAGAACAAAGGTTTCATTTGAATAACTAGTAAATATCTGGTATCCCCTTCCCCACTTGGGTGCTGGGGGTGGGGTCCTTACGATAGCTCAAGAAAAAGAATTTTCTGAGACGTGCACGGGAGGATGAGTGATTTTTATTTGCGTGGAAGTACACCCCTGGGTTTCCCAAGGCCCATTTTCCTTAATCCAGTCCTGGGAGAAGTATAACCGGGGCTTCAGCAGGGCTAGAAGCAAAGCCAGCATCCAGATTTTTCGTTCCTTGTTGGAATTGGGTCCGGTTTAACATTAGGCTAGTTGCAGTCCATTTGTCCAGTGTGTGGGGCCCACATGGCTGTGGGCCATGGGGTGAGTGCAGGGGAGCCAAGAGAGCGTGCCCCCTGCCACAAGAGTCCCAGGAGAACCAAGAGCACCAGGAGCTTAGAGAGGGAATTCCTTTGTTTAGTGGATTAAATATTCCAAATCTTCCCGTGCTTGCAGGGGCCACGCCTACTCTGGCCAATGACCTGTTCCCAGGGGTGACTGACAAACAAGTCCCTTCCCTAGGTCACCCAGACTTTACTTGGCATGCGTCTATTCTCTCCCCCTGTCCCTTCCCCCAGTGATCTGTCAAGAACAGACCAGTGGCTTCCCGGGTGTGTTAAACTGCAGCTTCTGGCAAAGCTGCACAAATGGCATGCCTATACTATCGGGCCTTCCCTTCGCTGCTTTCCTGATATTAATAAATAGGTTCATTACAACAGTATCATTTTGACACAATCTCTTTTATGTAAGCACATCACACTTTGCAGAGAGCACACCTGGAAGAAAATGGAACTAACTTTGTTGAATATCTATTGCTGAGAAGATAAGGTTATCTTACTTAATCCTCCAACAATCCTATCTAATAAAAGGGTAATATGCAAATTAACCGCCACACCATCACAAAGATGGCGGCGCCCATAGCCACAAGATGGTGGCGCCCAGTCCTCTCAGCCCCGCAGGAGTCCCCCAGTCCCGGGGGTGGAGGGGAGGGGTGTGTGCAGCCACTGAGAGCGGGCAGCGTGAGTGGCCAGGAGGAATGCTTGCTTTGTCGCCATGGCGACGAGGCAAGCATTCCACCCTGGCTGCGGATGGGCCTCTGGGCCTCAGAGAGCCTCTGGGCCAGTGGTTCTCAACCTTCCTAATGCCGCGACCCTTTAATACAGGTCCTCATGTTTTGGTGACCCCTAACCATAAAATTGTTTTCATTGCTACTTCATAACTGTAATTTTGCTGCTGTTATGAATTGTAATGTAAATATCTGATATGCAGGATGTATTGTCATTGTTCGCGACCCACAGGTTGAGAACCGCTGCGTCTGGGCAGCGGTCTCGGAGCAGCCAGGCCCCACAGAGAGCTACTGGCGCACAGATTCATGCGCAGGGCTACTAGTCTTATATATTTTTGCTTACTTTATGAAAAGAGGAAATTGCAAGGTTAAATAACTTACCCAAGTTCACACAGTTAGTTAGTAGTGGAATTAAAAAGAGTCAAGTCCCGGTTTGACTCCAAAGCTCAGACTTCCTACTCTCGCCTGCTTTCCAGTCTGCCCTCATCAAACCTCACCCGCTCTATTGTATTTGTTTTTTCTCTTAGTGGACGAGTGTTCCTCTGACTACACAATTGTCCTTCCCGTGATTGGGGCCATCGTGCTGGGTCTCTGCGCTGTGGGTTTGATTGTCTATGGAATCCGCCTAAGGCGTGAATCATCTGGATACCAGAGAATCTAATGGGTGCCCAGGGGAAAGAAAAGAATGGAGCTTAGAGAATTCTTTCATCGTTTCCAGGGTACTGGGGGCTTCCCTTAGAGTGTTGGTCCTTCCAGCAATGTCAACCACCTCTCACAAAAACTGAGTCATTTCTGATTTAACTTCAAGCAGCACATCAATTTCTAAGATTTTTTTTCATTTTATGTAAGATCTAGTGAACTGTTTAAGAGTATTTCCTAGTTTCCTTCCAAATATTTTAACCATTCAAGGTCAACATTTGAGATATGTTAAATTAGCATGATTTATGTAAAGTGGTATATGCCTCCAATTTACCAAAGCATCAAGTGTAATGAATGCTACCTGTGTTCACATTGGGGATTTTATTCTATCCTTGATTTTTTCCATTTAAAAAAAAATGCCTCTTTTTGTCTATAAAAATGGAACCACAATATTTTACTGCTTATGTTTTATATGACAAACATATGCCTGGCAATCTACTAAATCCTTCCCACTTTAAATGGCCTATCAAAAAGAACATTTTACAGGTAGCCTAGGTGGTTTATCTGACACCAGCAGAGGAACAAATCAGCTTTCCTTTTTATCAGGATGACTTCTGTTCCACAATCACTAAAGACTAAGAATTAGATAGCTATGAACAACAGAATAAAATAACAAGCAAGAAATAGCAATAATGACCCTTAATTATTGAACATATATGTGCCAGACACTAGGTACACATAATTTAATTTATGTAATTTACATCACTTAATTCTCATGGTTCCTAGAACAGTAAACTCAGATTGAACAAAATTAATCACTTAAATGCCACCCAGCTGACAGGTGGCAGAGCCAGGATTAGACTTCCCGTTGGTCTAGTACCAAGGTCTCCCGTGTTTTCACTACACCAAGTTGCCTACAGGAACAAATGATGCTAAGTGCTGCCCCGAGCCTCACACTGGCATATGCTCCCTTTTTCATAGGAAATAAATTTATCCAGAATCATGACAGATGAGGGTAGATTAAAGGAGGACTTGCCAGGTAATAAAGGAGCCTATCTTTAAGTTTTACTCCCTTAAAGGAAAGGGCGGGGGGCTCTGTCACATCAGTCAGCTTCTCGTTTTAATGGGATTGTTTAGCTCTGGCTCTACAGATAAAGAAATGGAGTAAAGTCAAGGTATTTTTTTATTTCTTTGAAAACAGCAATTTTCTAACGGCTAACCAACTTTTCTTTCTTGAATGTAGATCCCCCTCTAGTGGTAACTTGCTACTTCTGCACTTTCATAGCCACATTTTCTATTTTAGTTCACTTTATTCTGTAGAGCAGCCTGCCAAAATAATAATAATAATAATAATTTTCATGCTTGTTTTTATTGCTAAAGAAAGGAACTAAGTCAGGACATTAACATTAAGACCACATGCCTCTAGCATTCTTTAGTAAAAAAATGATTCAAGTCACCCAAGACTTGTTCTCTTACAAGTCAAGAGTATTGGCAAGGTCCTGATTTTAGTCTTAATAGAATATTGAATTGTATTAAATGTTTTTTTAATAAAAACATATTTTGGAGATTCACTTATTTCTTATAATTCAGTTTTTCAGTTTTTGTTGTATAAATATTTTCGTTTACAATCTTAGTGGTTGGCCTTGAATATGGAGGCTGTAACTTGAGTTAATAGGTTAAGACATCTTTCTATAAATAATTTATTTTGTTCTATTCTTCATTACCACATTATTACCAGGTAGGAGGACCTATTTGAGATAAACTTAATTTCTGAGAAGATACACCACGTTAAAGTTACAAATTAAATCTCTCAATTCAGTCCAGACTACCTGATTGGATTACTGGTTTACTTAAATGCTCTCATAATTCATTCATTCATTCATTCATTCAATCAACATTGATTAAGGACTTACTAAATGCCAGACACTCTGGTAGGGGCTGAGATAAATAAGATGTCCTGTATTAGTTATCTATAGCTGTGTGACACATTACCCCAAAACTTAGTGGTTTAAGACAACAAACATTTATTATCTCACAGAGTTTCTGAGGGTCAGAAATCTGGAAGCAGCTTAACTGGGAGGTTCTGGCTTATGATCTCTCACTGAGTGGCCAGAGCTGCAATCATCTGAAGGTTCAACTGGGGCCGAAGGATTTGCTTCCAAGTTTACACCATGTGGCATAGCCATAGGGAGGCTCACAACGTGACAGCTGGCTTTTCCCAGAGTGAATGATCCAAAAAGGAGACTGACAACCTAATCACAGGAGTGACATACCAACACTCTGTTGTACTCTGTTGGTCACACGGAGCACCCCTGGTACAGTGTGGGAGGGGACTCACAGGGTGTGAGTGCCAGGAGAGGCGGAAAGTGAGGAGGGCCATCTTGGATGCTGACTATCCCAGGTCAATTGTCCAGGTACGTACTGTGGAATTAGTGGCTTACATTTTTGGGAAACTCAGGTAAATAAATTCTAGTATGCACACTAAGAACAATGACGTAATAAGTGTCTATACAAAGGGTAATAAGAGCAGGTTGCTCTCTAGCCTGCTTCCAACTGTCCCACGTGTAGCACCTGCCTAGGAGAGCACCCTCTCAATCCCTGGTGCTGACAATCCATTGACCAGCCACTGTTCGGGCTGACTTGACTTTCCATGGGGCTGATCATTGTCCCATTGCTCTACAACACTCACTTACAGCTGTTCCTCAGGATTTATTAACTCTCCTGTCTTCTATCATGGTATAATCCAAAGAGATCTGGTCCATGCAGACATCCCATGGGACATCACACCGAACCACTACATTGATCACACCATGCTTATTAGATAAGCACAAAGCCGTCAGTATGCTGGAGGCCTTGGTGAGACACATGTTCCAGGAGGTAGGACACAAACCCTATCAAGACTTAGGCATTGACTACTTCAGTGAAGTTTTTAGTAACCCAGGGGTTCAGGGTCATGCCAGAATATCTACTTCAAAAAAAGAGACACATGTTTTGCATCTTGCATACTTTCCACAAAGAAGGCAGCACAGTGCTTGCTTCGGCAGCACATATACTAAAAAAAATTGGAACGATACAGAGAAGATTAGCATGGCCCCTGCACAAGGATGACATGCAAATTCGTGAAGCGTTCCATATTAAAAAAAAAAAAAAGGCAGCAGAAAGCTGTGCCGTGCCAGCACAGACAAGGGTGAACCTGAGTGGGGGCAGCTGAAAAAAGACAGACAAGAGAATGAAAGCTGGTTCTCAGTGGGACGCTGCTTCTCTGAGAGACAGTGACGATGCCCACAAGCCGTGTCTTTATTTTATAGCAGATGCCACGAGGCAAAGTAAGGGTGTGATCAAGATGTTTAAAACATTCTCGTGGGTTTCAATCCTACTCAACTACATGCACCTGAACTCTATCAAGCCTACATCACTCAGACACGTGGGGTCACGTGTTCCAACCATAGGTTCAAGCTTACAACTATAGCTGTTGGCTATAATTGTGCTGGGAGGACCCTGCCCTCCAAGCTGGGACTTGCACGTGGCAATGAGAGGACTGTTCCCTCTTCTCAGTCCAAGGCTTGAACCTGTCCAAACACTGTAGTGGCTCCCCACACAAAGGCGGGTAGGCCTCTCCAGGTTCTGGAGGCAGCATTCCACAGCTAGGAGAATCCCTCTGGCCCATTTACTAGGCGACATAGTGTACTGGGCTGCATATCTGGCACTTCGGCCAGACAGGGCGTGCTGTGCTGTCTGTTCCTAAAACACATAGATAGGAAGGTACTGACATCAGCTGGGCTGCATATCTGGCACTTCGGCCAGACAGGGCGTGCTGTGCTGTCTGTTCCTAAAACACATAGATAGGAAGGTACTGATACTATACTGTGTCGGGAACTAAGGTTTTGTAACTTTGTGGTTTTTGCAAATAAAAATACTGTAATTCCTGTAGTCTGGGCTGCAGTTCAGCCTTTGCTTCGGCGGGGTGCTGTGACTGTAGTCAGCTGGTCAGCTTAATAAAGGCTCTTAAATTTAAATTCTGAGTTGGTAGTCTATCTCACTGAGTGAACCCATAACAATAGAAAGCTATCAGTTCTGAGAGGGGCCAGAGCAGGGAAGGGTGGCAAAGCAACTCCAGGCCTACCATCAGGTATTGCAATCAGCCCTGCTGCTTAAGTCATCCGTCAGGCAGACCTTATGGTGTTAGAGGTGGCAGTGGTGGGGAAAGGTATAGTATGGAATTTTTGACACAAACCAGTGGGAGAATCATAGCACAGACCCTGAGCATTCTGGAGCAAGACCAAGCCCACGCCATTTGCAGCAGAGAAACAGCTGTTGGCATGTCACTGGGTCCTGAACACTTGACCTTGTGACTCTATATCCAGAATTGGCCCCATTCGGGCTGGGTTATGTCAAATCCACTCAGTAATAAAGTCAGACGGGTCTCAGCAGTAGTCAATTATAAGCTGGAAATGGTACATCCAGGTTCTAGCCCGAGCAGGTCTAGAGGGCATGAGTAGGCTTCGTGGGTAGGTAGCCCAGGCCCCCGTGTCACTCACCAGCGTAGCACCAGCGCCCCTGTCGGGGGGAGGGGACGCATGCCACCTTTTGAAAAAGGAGGAAAGCCCAAACTGGCTTACAGATCAGTTGGCTTGGTATGTGGGTGCAAAGCAAATCTGGACAGTGGCTGCATTACAGCCACCTTCAGAAGTGATCCCGAAAGACAGGGAGGGGAATCTTCACAGTGGGCTCAGCAGCAAGCAGGGCACTGGTCATCCAAATCTGTGTGGAAGGGAAGGTGGCCCAGGGTGAGAATATGCCCGGTGTCCTGGACAGTGCCATGGTCTGGCCATCTGGTTAGGGGCCTGGGAAGAACAGGACTGGACAGTCAGAGACAAGGAGCTCTGGGATAGAGGCATGTGGATGGACACATTAGAGTAGGTGTAATGTGTGAACAGTTTTGCTTCACATGTTAATGTCTACCAGAAAGCATCCACCATGAAAGGGTCACTGAGCGACCAAGTCGACTAGATGACTCAGCGGTGAAGTTAGCCAGCCTTTGTCACAGACCACACCAGGATTTGCAAAATGGGCACGTGAATGGGGTGGGCATGGTGGCAGGGGCAGAAGCTCTATATGGACTCAACAGCAGGGAACCCCACTTACCAAGGCCAGTCTAGCCATTGCAAATTAAAACCACAATGGGATACCACGCCACAACCTCCAAAATGGCTAAAATGAAAAAGATTGGCAATACCAAGTGCTGATTCATTGCTGGTAGAAGAATAAAATGATACAACCATTTTAGGAAAACTTTTTGGCAGTTTCTTATAAACTTAAACACATAACAATCCAGGGGTTGGCAAACTCTGTAAGAGCAAGATAGTAAATAGTTTAGGTTTTGTGGGCCAGGTTCTATGCAACCACAGGACTCTGCTACTGTAACATGAAAGCAGCCATAGACAATACATAAACAAATGGGCATGGCTGTATTCCACTAGACATCATTTACAAAAACAGTGGCAGGACCACAAGACATAGTTTGCGGAGCTATTAATTTGACAAGTAGGTGCATATGCATGAAAAATGAGTGCATATGTTCACAGAAAGAGGTGAGGAAAAAAATACCTATAGCATCTTCATTTGTAATCATCCCAAACTGGAAACAATCCAAAGTCCATCCTTAGGATACTGGGTAAACAAATTGTGCTATTTTCATGTAAAAAAAAAATACATAAAACATGAATGAAATTTAAAGACATTATGTTGAGTGATGGAGGTTCACTGTGAAAGTACACATTCTGTGTATCAGTTCTTATCTTTTGCTGTATAACAAATTGCTCCAAAACGTAATTATTTAAGACACACACACACACACACACACACACACACACACACACACACACACACACCGGGGTGGGCAAAAGTAGGTTGACAGTTGTGATGCCATGCTTTTGAGTTAATAAAACGATTGTAATAATCATAACCTGCTGCAAAGCGGATACGCCCGGACTCCGGGCTGGTTGCCCTTGTTGGCTGCAGCCAAGGACGCCCTCCCTGCCACCTGGTGAGACGGG
>NW_005354464.1:2784845-2786318 GCF_000412655.1 Myotis brandtii | reverse complement strand
CAGGGGCCCGGGCTGGCCGCCAGCCTGGCTGCCACGCCCTCGCCTCTTGTTTTTTCTTTATACTTGTTCAGTTCCTCCCTCAACCACCAGCTCTACTGACTTCATTGAGGTATAAACATAAAATTGCATAGATTTGAAGTGTGGTGTGTGTGATTTGGTATATGTACACATAGTGAAGTGATGGCCGCAATCAGGTTAACACATCATCACCCCGCATGGTGCACGCGGTGAGAACACTTAAGATCTACTCTCTCAGCAAATTCAAGTGTCACTGCGGTGCTAGGAACGATGGTCACCGTGCTGTACGTTAGATCTTCCCATTGATCTTTATCAGTAAAATTGAACCACAGGGGTGTGTGTGTGTGTGTGTGTGTGTGCGCGCGCACCCTATTTTTGCTAGATGTGGGTGCCAATGTTATGCTTATTTCATAAAAAGAATGAGAACGACTCCGTTCCCTGCGCTGGGGACAGGCTCCCAGCACTGGAGTCAACCTCTTTACCGCGTGGGTAGGATTTCCCTCTGAGCCCAGGTGGGCCACCTGCTTTAGGAAACGTGGTTCTTTAATAAGAAGAAGAAGAAGAAGAAGAAGAAGAAGGAGAAGAAGAAGAAGAAGAAGAAGAAGAAGCTCTAGTTCTACGGGAATGGCTTGATTAGATTTTCTCTCTCTCCCAGAATCTGTTCAGGTAAACTGTATTTTCTTGTAACATCATCCATTGCATCCAGGTGTTCAAGTTTCTTTGCTTAAATCGAGCAAAGTTAGTCTCTTACAAATCTGAGTTTGTTTTCTAGATCGGAGCCCCCCGCCCCCTTTATGTTTTTAATTGTGGCAAGTGTTCATGCCCCTTTCTTTTGACTACATTAGTTAACCATCTCTTTTATCAGGTGTTTTTTTCCCCGAACCCCTGGGCTTATTACTCCTTTAGTATTAGTTTTCTTAATTCATTTCTTCTTGTTTTATCTTTACTCGTTTCTCTGTCCTGCTTTCCTTGTGTTTGCTTTTGTATCTTTGCAGCCCTTGAATTGGATGTTGCATTTACTTTCACTGTGAATCAGCATCTACGCGTCGTGCTTTCAGTGTCTTTATTTTCTAGATATTCTGCAATTCCGGTTTTAACTTATTTTTCCCAATAGTTCAATTAAAACACGTTTTCAAAAGCTCGGGAGGTTTTACATTTTTATTTTAGTTATTTTACTTTGGCTTTTTTCCTTCATTTTTGGAGAACACGAATTTTGTGTGCTGCTCTCCACCCCATTTGGCTTTTGCCCCAAGTCTCCTCCTCCGCTACTTCCCACGGCTTTAAGGACGCAGATGGCAGGGAGGGGTCTTCTACCAGAAGCGCAGGGAGAGCAGAGCCCGCGGGCGGGGAGGAACCGCGCTCCGAAACCCCAGGTCCCAGGGAGACCCGGGACAGCACGACCCCCGGCTGCTCGCCGCCGAACTCAGGGGGCGGGGGTGGCAGGGACCACATCTC
>NW_005354464.1:2781299-2784577 GCF_000412655.1 Myotis brandtii | reverse complement strand
GTGGTGTCCGTGCGGCTGGTGGCGGCGGAGAGGAACCAATGGCAGCGTTTCCCGAGCTTGCTGCCGCCGCCGAGGTAACAGCCCCTTTTGGGAGGGGGTTTGCTTTCAGGCCACGCACAGAGAGGGAGACGTCCCCACGCCCAGTCGTTCCCTTTCCTTTCGTTCCCCTCATCCACCCTGCAGCGCTGGGTTTGCTCCTACTTTTTTCATTTATGAGCGTGGGGGAGGGATGGAGCTGGGCCTGCCATCCCCTGCTCCGCTCGCCGTAAGGGCTAGAATAACGCGTGTGTACCCCGCGCTTTCATGCATTCCGTGTATGTGTGTGTGTGGGGGGGGGGAGGGGCGGGGAGCTTTGTAATCCCAGTTCCAGTGAAACCACGGCGTCAACGACTCGCCTAAGGTGACACGGGTAGTAAGTGGTGGAGCCAGGACGCCCTCAAAGTCCCCTTTGGTTCAGCTTTCCCTCCGAAGGTGTCCAGGTCAGACAAAGACTGCCGGAGTTCTTGCTCATTTTTGGAAAGAATCAAGTTAACAGGAGCCAATTCACCTTCCTGTGGGCAGAGAAATTGTTTTATCAGAAGCTCCGTGTGCAGATTTAAACAAAGCTGCCAGATGACTCATAGCTAACCCGACTCCAGATCATTTCCAAATTCTGAGCTTAAGCTTCTGTGACAATAACTTTTGCAGTAAACATACCCTCTTGCTTCCAGGCGGCAGGCTTCTTCTTCTTCCTTTGTCTCATCATCGTCATCCTCCATCATTCTGGAAAGACAGCATAGCTTCGGGCTGCAGGGCACAGGCTCAGAAGTCAGGGGTCTCCCTAGGTGTGGGAGCAACCTTGGGCAAGTTACTTAATACCTCTGTGCTTGGATTTTCTGACCTAGGAGGAGGCGATGACACTAGTACCTACAGGAGGTAATACTAGTACTTTGGATTGTGCAAATTAAAAGAATGAATACATGGAAAGAGGCTTAAATGGAATCTGGTGCATATAAATCAATCAACAGATGTCGCCTTTGCAGACGCAACCATTTAGATGAAGTTTCTTGTTTGCTTTTTGCTTTCCACAAGTTACTGTCAATGCTTTGGATTTTCAGTTATGTAATTGTAGGACTCGCCCCAGAGCAGAATAAGACAGTAAAAGCAGCACTAGCGCTCTTCTCGTTCTCCTGAGTTTCATTTTCTTAGATTTTTGGGGCTCTTCATGATACTATGCAGACATATTTTCTCTCTTTCCTTTCCCTCTCAAACCTTAGCAATTGGGTATAGAATTGTTCTCACGTAGCTGTCACCTGGAAAGTACTAGAGTTGCAATGGCATATAGAATTGAAAACCTTATCAGTGTAGAGGGTATTTACATTTCTTTTTATATCATGATTCTCTACTAACGCGGAGAAACTAAATCTAGTGGTAGAATTTTAGAAATGAGAATATTACCAATGAGTTTGGGTTCTTGTCTCCTGATATAAAAGAATTTAGACCAGGGACACTGATAAAAAGCAAAGGCAGATTTATTGAGGCTCTGCAGGGAGTGAGAAGACTAAGGTAGGGCCTCAGGTTCTACACCTTGAATGTGGGGCTTATTCCTTGGGAACACGGGAGTTGCTGGGGTTAACTAATCAGGACATTTACATTTATAGGTTGGCTGGCTTTTTCCCTTTTAGGGACACTGGATTTCCACTGAAGTACCGGTGTCAGTAAAGTGAGGCATTCTAGGATTGTTCAAGGCTTATTATGGGATTCAGGAAGGGACTTTCCCAACAAGGTATTGAGTTTGTCTCTGGGATTTGTGTTATTGGCCTATTCAGGTTTTTTTATTCTTCCTGATTCAGTTTTCGGAGATTGTATTTTTCTAGGAATTTGTCTATTTCATCCACATTATCCAGTTTGTTGGCATATAGTTGTTCATAGTATTTTCTTACAATCCTTTGTATTTCTGTGGTGTCCGTGGTTACTTCTCCACTTTCGTTTCTGATTTTATTTGGGTCCTCTCTCTTTGTTTCTTAATGAGTCTGGCTAATGGTTTATCAATTTTGTTTATCCTTTCAAAGAACCAGCTCTTAGTTTCATTAATTTTTTAGATTTTTTTTTTTTTGCCTCTGTGTTATTTATTTCTGCTCTAATCTTTATTATTTCCTTCCTCTACTTACTCTGGACTTTTCTTATTGTTCTCTTTCTAGTTCTTTAAGTTGTAAGGTTAAATAATTTATTGCTGCTTTTTCTTGTTTTTTTTTCAGGTATGCCTGTAGTGCTATGAACTTCCCTCTTAGGACTGTTTTTGCTGTGTCCCAGAGATTTTGGGTTGTTGTGTGTTCATTTTCATTTGTTTCCAGGAAGTTTTTGATTTCTTTCTTGATCTCGTTGGTAACCCATTCATTGTTTAATAACATGCTATTTAGCCTCCATATGTTTGAATGTTTTGGGGTGTTTTTACTGTAGTTGATTTCTAATTTCATTCCACTGTGATCTGAGAAGATGCTTGATATGATTTCAGTCTTCTTGAACATGTAGAGACTTGTTTTGTGTCCTAACATGTGGTCCATCTTTGTGAATGATCCATGTGCACTTGAGTAGAATCTATATTCTGCTGTGTTGGGTGAAATGTTCTATAAATGTCAATGAAATCCATATGATCCAGTGTGTCCTTTAGAGACTCTGTTTCCTTGTTAAGTTTTTGTCTGGAAGATCTATCCAGGGAAGTCAGAGGAGTGTTGAAGTCCCCTACGATGACTGTATTATTGTCAATCTCTCCTTTAAAGTCCTCTAGAAGTTTTATATACATACTAGAAAGCCAGTGCACAAAAATTTGTGCACTCGAGGGGGGGTCCCTCAGCCCGGCCTGTGACCTCTCGCAGTCTGGGACCCCTTGGGGGATAACCACCTGCTGGCTTAGGCCCGCTCCCCAGGGGAACGGGCCTAAGTTGGCAGTCAGACATCCCTCTGGCAGCCTGGGAGCCCTCGGGGGATGCCCACTTGCCGGCGGGGAACAGGCCTAAGCTGCAGTCGGACATCCTTAGCGCTGCTGAGGAGGCGGGAGAGGCTCCCACCACCACCGCTGTACTGGCAGCCGTCAGCCTGGCTTGTGACTGAGCAGAGCTCCCCCTGTGGGAGCGCACTGACCACCAGGGGGCAGCTCCTGCATTGAGCGCCTGACCCCTGGTGGTCAGTGTGTGTCATAGTGACCAGTCATTCCCAGTCATTCTGCTGTTAGGGTCAGTTTGCATATTACCCTTTTATTATATAGGATAGAGGCCTGGTGCATGGGTGGGGGCCGGCTG
>NW_005354464.1:2751470-2781113 GCF_000412655.1 Myotis brandtii | reverse complement strand
CCAGCCTGGGTGAGGGGCTGATGGCTGTTTGCAGGCTGGCCACAGCTCCTTCAGAGTGGTGGTCTCCCCTGGGGTGCCTGGCCAGCCTGGGTGAGGGGCTGATGGCTGTTTGCAGGCTGGCCACGGCCCCCAGCCACCCAAGCTCCTAGTGGAGGCTGGCTGGAAGCAGGTATATGGGGTTTATTTGTCTTCTATAATTGAAACTTTGTTGCCTTCAGCAGAGGCCAGAGCTGGCCATGGCAGGCAGGAAGCTTGGCTTCCTCCATCGCCGGGGCAACCAAGCCTCCTGCTTGCTCCAGCTCCGTGGCTGCTGGCCGCCATCTTGGTTGGGTTAATTTGCATATATTTGCTCTGATTGGCTGGTGGGCGTGGTTTGGGGCATAGTGAAGGTATGGTCAATTTGCATGTTTGTCTTTTATTAGATTAGATTTCTATATATATAAAAACCTAAGGGACAGTTATGACCAGCCAACAGAACGACTGGTCCCTATGAGGATGCACTGACCACCAGGGGGTTGATGCTTAATGCAGGAGCTGACCCCTGGTGGTCAGTGCATTTCCACAGCCAACCTCCCATGGCTGGCCAACCTCCTCTGGCAAGCTGGCCCTGATCGACCCTGATTGCCAGCCAGGATTAGGGACCCCACCTGTGCACGAATTTGTGCACCGGAACTCTAATATATGTTTAGGTGCTCCTATATTGGGTGCATACATGTTTACCAGGGTTATATCCTCTTGTTGGATCAATCCCTTTAGTATTATGTAGTGACCTTTGTTGTCTCTTGTGATGGCCTTCATTTTAAGGTCTATTTTGTCAGATATGAGTATTGCTACTCCAGCTATTTTTTCTTTTCCATTTGCATGAAAATTTTTTTCCATCTCTTCACTTTCATCCTGTTTGTGTCTTTTGTTTTGAGTTGGGTCTCTTTTACACAGCATATAGTTGGGTCATGTTTTTGTATCCATTCAGCTACCCTACACCTTTTGATTGGAGCATTTAATCCATTTACATTTAGGGTTATTATTGAGAGGTACTTATTTATAGCTATTTTAATTCTGTATGGCTAGGTTTCTCTCTCTGTTTCTTTTTCTCAGCAATCCCTTACAGCAATCCCTTTAGCATTTCTTGTAATGCTGGCTTGGTGGTGATGAACTCCTTTAGCCTTTTGTGTTTGTGTTTTTTTTGTCTGGAAAGCTCTTTATTTGACCGACTATTTTGAATGATAGCTTTGCTGGGTATAGTAATCTTGATCTCAGATCCTTGCTTTCCATTACCTTGAGTACTTCATGCCATTCCCTTCTGGCCTGTGGAGTTTCTGATGGGAAATCAGGTGTCAGCCTTATGAAAACTCCTTTGTAGGTAACAGTTTACTTTTCTCTTGCTGCCTTTAAGATTCTTTGTCTTTAATTTTTGCATTTTAATTATGATGTGTCTGGGCATGGGTCTGTTTGGATTCTTCTTGTTTGGGGTTCTCTGTGCCTCCTGAACTTGTGTGAGTTTTTCCTTTACCAAGTTAGGGAAGTTTTCTGCCATTATTTCTTCAAACACCTTCTCTATTCCTTTCTCCCATTCTGCCTCTTCTGGCACACCTGCTCTTCTAATATTGTTACATTTCACATTGTCCCACAGCTCCCTTAAGCTGTCCTCCTTTTTTTTAATATTTTTTCTTTTTGGTTCTCTGATTGAGTGATATTTTCAACTCTGTCTTCTAATTCACTGATTTGATCCTCAGCTTTCCATAATCTGCTTTATTTGTGTTATGTCATTCTATATCTCAGGCTGTTCTTTTTTCATAGTTACTATATCTTTTTTCATACTGTTGAGCATTTTTACCATCATTACTCTGAACTCTGTTTTCGATAAATTTCTTATCTCTGCTTCATTTGTCTCTTCTTCTGGAGAATTCTCTAGTTCTTTCATTTTGGGGGTTGTTTCTTTGTTTCCTCATTTTGGTTGTCTGTTTGGGTTTGTATTAGGTAGATCCTCTACACCTCTCAATCTATATGCAGGACAGTGTTAAAGGCTGTTTCTGACTAATTGGATCAGGCAAAGCCTCCAGAGACCACCTCTGTCTACAGACTAATAGGATTCGACTTGAATTGCCCCCAGGCAATCGTCCTCAGGTGTAGTGAGAGGTTTTTTTCAACCGGGTGGGGCATTGCTTCTGCCTGGAGGCTAATCGTTGCTTTTAATCTCTTAAGTGGCCTCAGGGCAAGGTGTTTTCCAATAGGGTGACTCAACTGTCTTCCCCCCAGGCAAGGCAAATGTCTATGTGGGAAAGATGTCCTCCGCTGTGTGAGGGAATGACTCAGCCCAGGAAACTTGGGGTGTCTGCCTTCTGAGCTCTATCCCCCGAGTCCCCAGTCCTGGGTTCTGCTCTCACAGCTCCAGTCCACTTCACCCTCCCTCTGCCAGAGCACAAGGTGGGTGGCTCCATGGGGAATTTTTGTGCATTGGCCCTTCAAGAGGGTGCCCTAACATTCAGCTGCCACTCCCTGGCAGACAGCACCCTGCTGCTTTTCACAGCTAGATGTTATGTGGGTACCCTCCTCAGATTTGGTGCTCTCTGCTGGAGAGCCAAGCTTCGGGATTAGATCCCAGAGTTCTCAGTGGCACACCCCCACCCCCACCCCCAGCTGAGCTATCTCTTCGGGACTTCAGTTGCTGTCTATGGGTGCCGGGATAGCCCTTTTGCGCCTCCACCCCTCCTACTAGTCTCTATGCAGTCTCCACCTTTGGTCCTTGGGTATCAGGGTTCTCTCCTGTGAGTTCTCTGTTGATTATTCAGGAAGCCTTTCCGTATTTCAGTTGTAATTCCAGCTTGTTCCTGGGAGCATGTCCGTGCAGCATCCATCTACTCTGCCGCCATTTTTAATCCTTAGATTGCCTCTTCTTTCTTTGGGAAGAAGGGATGGAATTGATGGAATTAGACCAGGTATTAAGTCTAGGTTTGCTGTCATGGGCTTTAGCACAAGTGAAGCAATTTTGGGGCTGTGGTTTTCTTTTTTAACAGATATTAACATGATTTGTGGTCACTCCACACTCTGTCACTGCTACAAAAATCTTACTACTTAGTATTTAAATTTTCTAGGGGGTGGTGATGAAAACAAAAGATTGAGAAACACGATGTAAAGCAGCTTGTGCAGGACCCCAGCAGCTGGAGTGGGTGGCTCCTCCAGCAGGCCCCACAGCCAGCATTCTTTCTGCTTCCCTTGTTCAGCTCCTTCCTTTTACTTCTCTGGCCCAGTTGTTCAAACCTGTCTTATCAGAGGGTTGAGATGGATTGGTATTCTTCAGACTGTAGTTTGACCAGCATATTTTACTTAATAAAATGGAATAGAACAAAATAGAATAGAAAATCAAAATACAGGGAAAGTCTTCTTTTAGGAAACTTCTGTTTTGTGTCCATACCTGGTTATGAAGTCAAATACCAGTACAGTATTACTTTGGGTTCTAGTCAAAAAAGAGTTTGAAAAAAGCTGAACTAGAATTTTATTTTAGTCCTCGCCCGAGGACATGCTTAGAGAGAGGAAGAGAGAGAGAGAAAGATCGATGTGACCTCCACAACCCCGCAACCCCGGTATGTGCCCTGACTAGGAATCAAACCGGCAGCCTTTCGGTTCACGGGAAGGTGCTCAACCAACTGAGCCCCTCAGGCCGGGCTGAACTAGATGATCTTGAAGCACCTTGGCTTTCCAGTCTACATCTTTGACTCTGGTCAAATGCCAATCTCAGGAGCAAGTAGGTTAAATGATTCATTCAAGGACATGAACTACAAGGGAGAACAGCCAGAACTGTAACTCCTGATTTCTAGATTAGTTTTCTTTCCACAAAGAATGTTTCAGTAAATCACTTTGTAGGGTTAAGGTTTAACTAAGGTCATATCTGTACTTGGTTTCAGGTTTTAAAAAATTTAGATTATTTGAAAGAATATTGACTGATCTTGCATATCCTATTTAATTATAACTCCATTTGGACTCATTTTATAGGAGATGGGCTTGGAAGCAAAGAACCATGAAGTATGCAACAACCACAGGTATTAATAGTTTGTGTTGTACTGTTTGGCTTTGCTTCAGATGGTGAAGTAAGAAACGGAAATGTTTAATCCTTTAATTGGTGCATAATAGAAGTAGTTCTCATATACTTTTGAAGTTTTAGATTTTTGTGATAAATTTTTTTAGTAAGTATTGTCATCATCTTTATCTTCTTTATGTCATATATCTTGCTGTTGTATATAAAATATGTAGGAAAATATATTTTATATTTATGTTATTTCTATCTGACTCTGAGTGTATTGAATTGGAAAAACATAACTGTGATGATCTAAATCAATGCTTTATAACATGCATTTTAAGTAGCAGGACTTTTTTTTTTTCAAATAAAAGTTTACATGAAATCCCCAATTATAAAACATATTTAAATATAACTTGTAGGTGATTGGTGTTGCTCTCTCCCCCTCCTCACTAAACACAAATGTATACTTCATCCCAACAGCCCCTGTGACCTGTGACAACTCTTGGGCTCTATAGATCCTTATTTAAAAACATTGTTTTAAATTATATATAACCTTATTTTTTGAAAAAATAACTATTATGAACTGTCATAGAATAATAACTACATACCTATAAATAATCACTTTAAATGTAAATGAATTAAGTGCTCCAATCAAAAGATATGTGTGTAATGGTGGAAGTGGATTTCATGTATTAGTATAATATCATGTCATTATAGCACTGATGACAGTGAACTGGTGCAATATTCATTTATTTTACAAGAGAATCATACATCCCTGTGCTCAGAGTGATAGAGGTAGTGGAGCCAAGTGTCTAAGACAGTGATGGCGAACCTATGACACGCGTGTCAGAGGTGACACGCGAACTCATTTTTTTGGTTGATTTTTCTTTGTTAAGTGGCATTTAAATATATAAAATAAATATCAAAAATATAAATCTTTGTTTTACTATGGTTGCCAAGATCAAAAAATTTCTATATGTGACACGGCACCAGAGTTAAGTTAGGATTTTTCAAAATGCTGACACACCGAGCTCAAAAGGTTCGCCATCACTGGTCTAAGAGCTCAAATTCTGGAGTGAAGCTAACCTGGGTTCAATCTTAGATCCACCATTTCTTTAGCTATATAATTTCAGGAATGTAACATTTCTTTCAACCTTAATTTCTTCATTTAAAAAATTGAGATAATAATAATAATCATATCTACTTAATATAATTATTGTGAAGGCTTAACTCTAGATAGAGTCTTTTTAGCACAGGACCTGTGCTTTAAGCATAGAAAGTACTTACTTAAAGATTAGTTATTACTGCAATAACTGAAATGATGAAAACACTAGAAGGAATCAACAGCAGATTAGATGAAGCAGAGGTTCTAATCAGCGATTTAGAAGACAAGGTAGCAGAAAACACCCAATCAGAGCAGAAAAAAAAAATTAAATGAGGAAAGTTTAAGGGACTTCTGTGATAACATCAAGTGTAATAACATATGCATAATAGGGGTACCAGAAGATAAAGAGAGAGAGAGCAGGGAATTGAGAACCTATTTGAAGAAATAATGACTGGAACCTTCCCTAACCCAGTGAAGGAAAAATACAAGTCCAGGAAGTACAGAGAGTCCCCCCGAAAATGAATTCAAAGAGGCCCACACCAAGACACATCATAATTAAAATGGCAAAGGTTAAAGACAAAGAGAGAATCTTAAAAGCAGCAAGAGAAAGACAGTTCTTACAAGGGAGCCCCCTTAAAACTGCCAGCTAACTTCTCAACAGAAACATTTCAGGCCAGTAGGGATTTACATGAAATATTGAAAGTGGCCCTGGTTGGTTTGGCTCAGTGGATAGAGCGTTGGCCTGCGGACTCAAGGGTCCCGGGTTTGATTCCAGTCGGGGGCATTTACCTTGGTTGCGGGCACAACCCCAGTAGGGGGTGTGCAGGAGGCAGCTGCTCGATGTTTCTCTCTCATCGGTGTTTCTGACTCTGTTTCTCTCCCTTCCTCTCTGTAAAAAATCAATAAAATATATTTTTAAAAATATTCAAAGTGATGAAAAGTAAGCTAGAACCAAGACTACTCTACCCTGCAAGGCTATCATTTAAAATTGAAGGAGAGATAAAGAAAAAGCCAAAGGAGTTCATCACCACCACCAACCCAAGAAATGTTAAAGGAGCTTCTTTAAGAGGGGGCGGGGGAAGGAACATAAATATGAATAATAAAATGCCAATAACTATGTATGTATAAATAATCACTTTAAATGTAAATGAATTAAGTACTTCAATCAAAAGATATAGGATAGCTCTATGTATATTCTGCCTAAAATATCCACTTTAGATCGAAAGTCACACACAGACAAAATAAAAGGTTGGAAAACATATTTCATTCAAGTAGAAATTAAAAAAGCTGGGGTAACAATACTTATATCAGACAAAATAGACCTTAAAACAAAGGCTGAGATAAGAGACAAAGAAGGACATTACATAATGATAAAGGTGATAAAGGAATGAATCCAACAAGAGGATATAGCCTTTGTAAACAGTTATGCATCTAAATATATAAAGCAAATCTTGATGGACATAAAAGGAGAGATGGACAGTAATACAGTCAGTAGGGGACTTTAACACACCATTGGCATCAATACATATATCTTCCAGACAGAAAATCAATAAGGAAACAGTGGCCTTAAATGACACATTCCACCAGATGGATTTAATATTTTAAGAGCATTTCACCCCAAAGCAGTAGAATATATATTCTTTTCAAGTGCACATGGAAAATTTTCCAAGATAAACCATGTTTTGCCACAAAACAAGTCTCAGTAAATTGGAGAAGATTGAAATCATATCAAGCATCTTCTCTGACTACAATGGTATGAAACTAGAAATCAATTACAAGACAAAAAAAACCTTAAAAACACACCAACATGTGGAGGCTAATAACATGTTACTAAAATAGTTAATGAGTTAACAATGAGACCAAGGAAGAAATCAAAAGATGCCTTGAGATAAATGAAAATGAAAACACAAAAACACAAAATCTATGTGACACAGTGAAAGCAATCATAAGAGGAAATTCATAGTAATACTAGCCTACCTCATCAAACTAGAAAAATCTCAAAAGAACTGGAAAAATAACAACAAAGCTCAAAGTAAGTAGAAGGAAGGGAAAAAGGAAATAATAAAGATCAGAGTAGAAATAAACAAAATAGAGTAAAAAAAAAAAGCAATACAAAAAATGAACCAAGAGCTGATTTTTTAAAAAGATGAACAAAACTGGTAAACGTTTAACCAGACTCATCAAGAAAAGAGGAGAGAGGACCCAAATTAATAAAATCAGAAATAAAAGACCAGAAGTAACAACTGACACACAGAAGTACAAAGGATTATAAGAAAGACTCCAAATAATTATATGCCTACATATTGAACAATGTGGAAGATACGGATAAATCCCTAGAAATATAAAAATTTTTAAGACTGAATCAAGAAGAAAATCTGAACAGGTGACTACTTCGTGAAATCAAAACTAATAAAAAAAAACTCTCAACAAACAAATCCTGGATCAGATGGAGTCACAGTTGAATTTTATCAAACATTTAAAAAGACTTAACACCTATCTTTCTCAAATTATTCCAAACAATTCAAGAAGAGGGAAGGTTCCAAAGCTCATTTTATGAGGCCAGCATTATCCTGATTCCCAAACTAGACAAAGACATTACAAAAAAGAAAACTATAGGCCAATAATCCTAATGAACATAGATGCAGAAATCCTCAACAAGATATTAGCAAAACAAATTCAGCAATACATAAAAAAGATCATATACAATGATCAAGTGGGATTTATTCCTGGGATGCAAGGTTGATTCAGTATCTGCAAATCAATTAACATGATACATCACATAAACAAAATGAAGGATAAAAATCATATGATGATATCAACAGATGCAGAGTAGCATTTTATAAAATTAAGCACCCATTTATGATAATTCTCTAAAGTGGAAATAGCGGTAACATGCCTCAACATAAAGGCCATTTATGACAAACCCACAGCTAACATCATACTCAATGGGCAAAAATTAAAAGTGTTTCCCTTAATCTGAAACAAGACAGAGATGTCTGCTTTCACCACTCTTATTCAATATAGTACTGGAAGTCCTAGTCACAGCAATCAGACAAGAAGAAGAAGTAAAAAGCATCCAAATTGGAAAGGAAGATATAAAACTGCCATTATTTTCAGATGCCATAATACTGTATATAGAGAACCCTCAAGAGTCCACCAAAAAACGATTAGAACTGATAAATGATTGAGTAAAGTAGTAGGATATAAAATAAATATTCAGAAGTTGGTTGCATTTTTATACATCAATAAATGAACTATCAAAAAGAGAAATTAAGAAAACAATTCTGTTTACAATTGCATAAAAAAATACCTAGGAGTAAATTCAACCAAGGAGGTAAAAGACCTTTACTTGAAAAATTATAAGAAATCAAAGAAGATACAAATAAATGAAAGCATATACCCTGCTCATGGATAGGAAGAATTAACATTGTTAAAATGTCCATATTTCCCAAAGCAATCTATAGATTCAACACAATTTCTATCAAAAATACCAATGGTATATTTCACAGAACTAGAACAAATAATCCAAATATTTATAAGGAACCCCAGAGGACCCTCAAATAGCCACAGCAATCTTGAGAAAGAAGAACAAAGTTGGAGGTATCACACTATTTGATACCAAACTATACTGTAAGGCTAGATCATCAAAATAGCATGGTTCAGTCATAAAAACAGACAGTAAATCAATAGAACAGAATAGAGAGCTCAGAAAAACCCTTGCCTGTATGGTCAGTTAATGTATGACAAAGGAGGTGAGAACATACACTGGGGGTAAAAATAGTCTATTCAATAAATAGTGTTGGGAAAACTGAACAGAAGAAAAATGAAACTAGACCACCTTCTCACACCATATGCAAGAATAAACTCAAAATGGATTAAAGAATTAAATGTAAGACCCCAAGCCACAAAATTCCTAGTAGAAAACATTGGCAGTAAACTCTGACATTTCTCTTAGCAATATTCTTTCTGATATATCTCCTTGGGCAAGGGAAACAAAAGAAAAAATAAACAAATGGGACTATATCAAACTAAAAAGTTTTTGCACAGCAAAGGAAACTATCAATAATATGAAAAGACAGCCCACCGAATGAGAGGAGATATTTGCAAATGATATATTGGCTAAGGGATTAATACCCAAAATTTATAAAGAACTCATACAACTCAACATCAGAAAAACAATCCAATTAAAAAATGGGCAGAGGACCTGAATAGACACTGCTTCAGAGAGGACATACAGGTGTTTACTAGAACATATGAAAAGATGCTCAATGTCATAAATTATCAGAGAATGTAAATTAAAAATAATGAATGTTACATCTGTCAGAATGGCTGTCATCAATAAATCCACAAACAAGTGTTGGGGAGGATGTTGAGAAAAGGGAATGCCCTCGTACAATGTTTGAATGCAAATCAGTGCAGCCCCTATGGAAAACTGTGGAGGTTCCTAAAAAAATGAAAAATAGAACTAAGTTATGAGCCAGCAACTCCATTTCTGGTATATATCCAAAGAAACCCAAAATATTCATTTGAAAAGATATATGCACCTCTATGTTCATTGCAGCATTATTTACAATAGCCAAGATATGGAAGCAACCCAACTATCCATGAGTAGACAAGTGGGTGAAGAAGAAGTGATTAGATATATACAATGGAGTATTACTGAGCCATAAAAAAGAATGAAATATTACCATTTGCAACAACATGGATGGATCTAGAGGGTATTATGCTACATGAAATAAGTCCAACAGAGAAAGACAAATGTCAGGTAAAGAATCTAAAGAAAAAATAAAATAGAAACAGACTCATAGATGCATTGAACAAACTTATGGTTGCCAGATGGTGGGAGGTAGGGGCCGGGGTTGGAGGGCTTGGTGAAAAAGGTAAAAGGATTGAGAGGTCTGAATAAATTAGTAGTTACAAAATAGTCATGGGGATGTAAAGTGCAGCATAGGGAACATAGTCAATAATAATGTAATTAACTATGTATGGTGCCAGGTGATTACTTGAATTATCAGGGGTTCACTTTGTAAATTATATAATTGTCTAACCATTATGCTGTACACCTGAAACTAATCTATATAATAAAAGGCTAAGTGACCGTTTTGGCGGAATGACCAGAACGACCGGTCACTATGATGCGCACGGACCACCAGGGGGCAGACGCTCAGTGCAGGAGCTGCCCCCTGTTGGTCAGGGCGCTCCCACAGGAGGAGTGCCACTCAGCCAGAAGCTGGGCTCACGGCTGGCAAACTCAGCTGCCACAGTGTCGGGAGCCTCTCCCAACTCTGCAGCAGCACTACCGAGCCGTGGCAGCAGGTGCAGTGGGCTGTGATGAGTGTGCAAGCGACATGGCACCTGGCCCCGATTCGGGCTCCTCCCTGGCCACCTGCCACTTGGCGCACTGCTACATCCCCTGAGGCGTCCCGGACTGCCAGAGGGATGTCCGATTGACAGCTTAGGCCCAATCCTGGTGCCATTCTCTGTAGAAGGCAGTCAGTCTGAACAACTCAGTGACTCAGGGAACTCAGGGTGAGCCTGCCTCTTCGCTTGAGTCACCCACTCGATGGTGTTCGCAGGACAGACCATGGTGGCCCAGCCTGTGCACATGCAGCAGCTGCTGAAGCTCAAGCAGCAGGCTGTGCAGCAGCAGAAGGCCATCCAGCCACAAGACGGCAGTCGGACATTCCCCGAGGGGTCCTAGACTGTGAGAGGGCACAGGCCGGGCTGAGGGACCCGCCCCCTGCCCCCCAGTGCATGAATCTCATGCACCAGGTCTCTAGTATAAAATAATGTTGAATGTCAACTGTAATTGAAAAACAAAATTTTAAAAAGATTATTATTAACTATGATTTTTTAAGCTATTTTGATCTTTGGCATAACAAGCATCTTTTAATTTTATTTTAAGTTGAAAAATCTGAGTAATTTAAGAGTTTGTGTTAAGGATATCCGGAATTACAATGACAAGAAATGCACTGTCTAATATTAGTTAAAATGGTTATTTTAGGCTCTGCTTTGCTGATTTTACCAACATAAATATTTATCAGCTTGTTAATATCATAAAATATTTATTTTGCCTTTTTATTCCTTGCTCCACAGTAATATTTTTTGTATGATTTTTATGGTGTTTTAGGATGCAACATTACCAAAGTCCTCATTGCCAACAGAGGAGAAATCGCCTGCAGGGTGATGCGAACAGCTAAAAAAATGGGTATACAGTCCGTGGCTGTTTACAGTGAGGCTGACAGGAACTCCATGCATGTGGATATGGTATGTTGCTAAAAACTGGAAATCAGATTTTGTAATTGATCATATTTGTTAGTGTGTCAGTGTTTTAGTTCTTGACAGTTTGTATTTGCTAGTGTTAACAGTGTGCAGTAGGTAAGTTCAGCTGCTCACTAATAATTCCTTTTGGGGACATTTTCCAAATAAGTCACCAGTGGAACTTAACAGAATACTCTGTGATGTAGTTGATTTACAGGCCAGGTCCTGTCAATAGGATTGGTTAAAGCAGTTCACAGAAGGTGGCTGATGCACAGACCACACTTTAAGGGGCTCCTATCCACATCCCTGATGTGCAAGGAAAAGGATCAAGATTCTAGTTTTAGCAACTACTACTTACTGGCCAAGGGTCTTAGACAAGTCACGCAATGTTTCAGAGACTTGGCTTAACTGGAAAATTATAACTACAGGGACCTTCCTCCCCCAAGGTTTGTAAGTGTTAGCAATTATAACTAGCTTTATCCCTTAGACAGAACCCAGGCCTGCGTGAATTCAGCTGTCATCCTTCGTTATGTCCACAGCAAATTCCCAAGCACTGACAAGTCCACTGTGATGAGTTTCGCTTGGCCTTCCAGCTTTGCGTAGTAGGCCCATGCAGCTTTCTAGCCACTGTTCTGTCTCATATTGTGAATGCCTGTTGCCACTTTCATTTTACTTTAGTGTGTGACATATATTATACATAAAAATCAAGTTTTGACATTCTCCTAATGCAAAAGATTTCAAAATGAATTATTTTTTAATATATTTTTATTGATTTCAGAGAAAGGAAGGGAAAGGGAGAGAGAAATAGAAACATCAATGATGAGAGAGAATCACTGATCGGCTGCCTCCTGCACACCCCCGACTGGGGATTGAGCCCTGGGCATGTGCCCTGACCACGAATCGAACCATGACCTCCTGGTTCATAGGTCGATGCTCAACCACTGAGCCACACCGTCTGGGCCACAGTGGCTTATTTTTAATAGCATAGATATGAGCTAGTACTTTTGTATTATTCTTGGGGAGCCAGCATTTCTATGTTTCTATTTTTATTTCTACCTCTATTTCTATGTCCCTGAAGCAGTCCTATGTAGAGTACTAGGTCTGTGGTTTTCTAAACATATGCCATTTGTTAAACAGGCAGATGAAGCGCATTTCATTGGTCCTGCTCCCTCTCAGCAGAGCTACCTATCTATGGAGAAAATCATTCAAGTGGCCAAGATCTCTGCTGCACAGGTAAGGGTGATGAAGAGATATACAATACAAAAGTAAACGTGTTGCCCAATTTTCACAAAATTACTTATTATTTAGAGAATACACTTTCTATTTTTAGCCATTCCCAGTTTCTATCTTTCCTGTTAAAAACATTAATATGGAATGAACAGTCCAAACAGGCTTGCAATTTTGTGAACCACCAGGGTGAATTGGCAGCTAAATGTATGCCTGATGGGTAGGGAAATTGCCCACTGGTGGTAGTAGTATTGCTAGTTTTTCTTTTTTAATCCATTCAAATGCCCAAGAATACTGTGGTTTGGATATAGTAAGCTATTCTTCTTAAGAGCAATTAAACTTCTTGAGGTCATTCCCAGAATGTGTGATTGAACTCGATATTCACAAGTAGATAGCTGCTTTTCTTTTTAGTTTGAAGGGAGAGTATTTAGCTCATCAGAGTTCTATCAATTTAATATCTGTTCAAAAGAAGGGAAGCTAGCAATACTTTGAAAATGAAATTAAGGAAACAGTTACAGTGATAAATGCTATCATCAAAATCAAATAGTAACAAAGTTAGCAAAAGTAGTTCAAGACCAGTGTATTGAAGACTAAAACATTGCTGAGCAAAATTAAATGAGTCCTAAATAAGTAGGTAGATAAATCATTGGAAGACTCAATATTGTTAAGATGGCAATTCTTTCCAAATTGACTGATAGATTCAATTCACTCTATGTCAAAATCCCAACAGGCTATTTTATAGAAATTAACAAGCCTGTTCCTCAAATAGCTAAAGGCCTAGTATATAGTTAAAACAAGTTTGAAAAGACTAACAAATGTGTAGGGCATTTAAACGAAGCATGCGGCCTGCCAGCTGCAAGTTTGACATGTTTGGTATAGGATTTAGACCCTCTATTTCAAAACTCATTATAAAACTACAGTAACCAACAGTGTGTTAACAGAAGGATAAATATACAGGTTGGTGGAACAGAATAGAAAGTTGCACATTTATGGTTAATTAATTTTTGAATAAAGGTAAAGTAATGTAATAGGGAAAGGGTGGTTTTTTCAACAAATGGTGCTGGAACAAGTGGCTATCTATATGCAAAAAGATGAACCTAAAGTCTAGTTCCTACACTCTTACCTTACACTTTTCATAAAAAACAAAAATAACTTGAAATGTAGCATATATCTAAATGGAAGACCTACAACTATAAAACATAAGAGAAAATCTTTGAGAGGGTTAGGCAATAATTTCTTCAATATAACATAAGCAAGATTCATAAAAGAAAAAATTGATAAAATAAACTTCACCAAAATTTAAAACTTTTGCTCTTCAAACAAAACCATTAAGAACTTAGAAGATCAGCCATGGACTGGGAGAAAATATGTGCATAACATATATTTGATAAAGAGTGGTATCCAGAATTTTTAAGGAACACTTTACAGTTCAAACAACCCAATTGAAGAAAATGGGCAAAAGATTTGAATAGACACATCACCAAAGAAGATACACAAATGGCAATAAGCCCAATAAGAGATACTCAATATCATTAGTCATTAGGGAAATTGACATGAAAACCACAGTTCTATACCATTTCACACTCACTAGGATGTTATAAATATAAAAGACAGATAATAAGTGTTGGCAGGAATTTGGAGAAACTTGGAACCATCAGCTATTGCTGGTAGAAATGCAAAATAGGACAACTTCTTTAGAAAACTTAAAAATTTAAACATATACTTACCATATTTTGGCCCAACAGTTGCCCTCCTGAGCATTTATCCAAGAGAAACGAAAAATAGGCTTGTATGAATGTTCATAACAGCATTATTCATAATGGCCCCAAACTGGAAAAAAAATCTAAATGAAATCATGAACTAAATGTAGCATATCATAGTGGAATCAATTCTATAAAAAGAAATAAACTACCGATGCAGACAATTAACAAGGATGAACCTCAAAAAATTACGCTAAGTGCCATGGCCAGTTTGACTCAGTGGCTAGAGTGTCGGCCTGCGGACTGAAGGGTCCTGGGTTCGATTCCAGTCAAGGGCACATGCCCGGGTTGCGGGCTTGATCCCCAATAGGGGGTGTGCAGGAGGCAGCCGATCAATGATTCTCTCTCATCATTGATGTTTCTCTCTCTTCCTCTCTTTTCCTCTCTGAAATCAATAAAAAAATATATTTAAAATGTTTCCCTCCCCCCCAAATTACGCCAAGTTAAAGAAGTCAGACACATAAGACTATGTACTGTATGATTACATATCTAGGAAATTTCTTTTTAAAAAAAGTGAAACTATAGAGACAGCAGGTCAGTAAGCTGCTTGGTTCTAGAAGTAAGAATTAATTAGGTATGCACATGGGCACACAGGAACTTTTTTGAGTGAAAGAAGTGTTCTAAAACTGGATTGTAGTAATAGTTGCACAATTGTATAAATTTACTACATTCATGAAACTATAAATGGGTGAATGTTATATATGTAAATCATACCTTAAAAAAAAAGCTGTTTATAAACCAGGGAGGACGGAGTGTAGATCTTTTTCAGTGTGCCTAGCATAAGTAACATTTGACCATTTCATAGGAAATGTCTGAAATTGAGCATTGGTTTGAAAGAAACAAAATTCCAAACTGGCATAAAAATGTGACGTGTTGCATTTTATTCAGTATTTAGCATTTTGTTGTTTGCCATCAGTAAGATAGGGGTTTTTCTATTCACATGAGTTTCCCAGACATTGGAAGCTAACTGCTTTAATGTTGAAATGTCCTTTAAGCGCAACTATTTTGAAATAGGGTTGGCAGAGCTTTCTTTTAATATTCAGTTGGTTATAATTATTATTTTAGAAGAGCAAATGTCCTGAGGGCTACTGAAGTGGGAGACCGAGTTGCTTCATCCCTCACTAAACAATCTGAGCTGCAACTGTTTGCTTCCCTGTGTCTTCCCTCTTTGCTGTTGGCATGTTTGCCCTAAGAAAACACACTGTTCTTGGGTCACCGATTGTCCCCTTTGGTGAGCGAGAAAGCCAGATACATAAATTTGTTAAAACTCTGAGGAACTTGCAAGTAACTAGGCAAAAGTCTGAGATAGTCCTCTTTCACTAAAGTATATACAGGCTTTATTTAGCATATGACTTTTTGTTTGCTTCTTAGTTATCTTTTTAGAGAGGTGACATGGGCACATAGCAACCTGAAGATAGATGGGGTGTGATTGTGGTAGTGTGTTCTTCTCAGCTTGTGGGTTCCACAGTTTCAGTTCTAAGCCAGCTCTATATGAAGGCAGAGTCAAGAAATCCCCATTACCTTTACTCCTATTTATCCTCCTTGACATTCTACCCTAAAAGCAGTATTATTATAAAATAAAATACAGATTCCTCTGATCCATCCATTCCACTTGTAGATTTATACTTATAAGAACTTAAAGCAGGGACTCAAAGAGATACGGGCACATCAATGTGTATAGCAGCTTTATCCATAATAGCCAGAAGGTGGAAACAATCCTCATCCATCAACAGGTGAGTGGTAAACAAAGTGTCGAATATATACACACAGGGACTATTATTCAGCCTTAAAAAAGGAATGAAATTCTGATTCATGCTACTACATGGATGAACCTGGGAAACATTCTGCTCTGTGAAATAACCCAGACACAAAAGGGTAAGTTTGTACAATTCCACTTATATCAGGTTCCTACAATAAACAAGTTCATAGAGAGGGAAAGTGAAATTTGTGAGACGGAACGTTACCAGGCAGTGGGGGGTTAGTGTTTAATGGCACAGAGTTTCTGTGTGGGGTGATGACGGCGTTCTGGAGATGGTTGGTGGTAATGGTTGCCCAGCCTGGTGCATGTGCTTAATGCCACTGAATTGTGCACGTCAACGTGGTTAAAATAGAGGTTTATCTCATGTATCTATTACCACAATAAAAAGAAATACAGGTTCTTCTGGTTCAGGTAAGGCTTCAGAACTTCAGTGTGAGTGTTGCAGATGTCTGCTTGGAAACAGGCTTTGATAGCGTAGTGTAGGCATCACCAGCACAGGGAGGCCTCCCCACAGGAAAGCGATGCCGCCTGCATCCCACTTTGCCAGTGGAGTGCTAGTAAATTTGTCTTTTCTTTTCTCGCTTCTAGGCTATCCATCCTGGGTACGGTTTTCTTTCAGAAAACATGGAATTTGCCGAACTATGTAAGCAAGAAGGAATTATTTTTATAGGTCCTCTCTCATCTGCAATTAGGGACATGGGTATAAAGAGGTATGAGTGTATATTTTTTAAATAAGGTCAATTGAAATGATTTATTTTACCTATAATAGACATGCTAATAATACACTTTTGTTGTCATAGGCATAAGTTGTTTATCTGCCACTTCAGAAAAATACTCAGCTAGTTAGTATTTCTAATCAACATGCTAATTCTTTCGGGGGGATAAAAACAAGGTAGGATGAGTTACCACATGAAAAATTGGATTGAGGGAAATCAACAGATATTTTCATATTTGCATTAATATTTGTTATCTCAGACTATAGTTTTTTCTTTATCTATGGGATGTTTTCTTTGAAAAGTTCCATTATAATACAGATGATATATTATAGAATTATACACCTGAAACCTATAAAATTTTATTAACTGATATCACCCCAATAAATTCAATAAAAAAGAAAAAATTAAACATAAAATAAAAAGTTCCATTATATTTTGTAGACTGGTCTGTATTTGTTTCTCTTGTATGAAATTTCATAGAATTTGGGTATCTTGGGCTTTTTTATTGTAAAGTACATCCAAATCCATAATGGCTGCTGCTGGAGTGCCTGTTGTGGAAGGTTATCACGGTGAGGACCAGACAGACCAGTGCCTGAGAGAGCATGCTGGGAGGATCGGCTACCCCGTCATGATCAAAGCCGTCCGTGGTGGAGGAGGAAAAGTAAGACTGTGCGTGCTCATGTTTTCCATTTCCGGCTACTCTCCTTTGTTTTATTTATGTTGTCGTCAAATCTACCTTTCACCTTAGGGTATGAGGATCGCTAGATCGGAAAAAGAATTTCAAGAACAGTTGGAATCAGCCCGGAGGGAAGCGAAGAAGTCTTTCAATGATGACGCTATGCTGATTGAGAAGTTTGTGGACACTCCAAGGTGGGGTTAGCTTTTTTTTTCTGACTCAGATTTTTTAAATTATAAAAAATGCACACACATTATATAAAATACAAAGTTCTAGTAGGACATAAGTACATACATTCCCCAATCCCACCCCTGATGTACCCACTATAATGTTATGGTATGCATACTTCCAGGCATTTTCTATGTGAATAGATACATTTATACATATACAAACAGAATACAACATACATACAGAACAGTGAATCAAATCTTATATAATATTGCATGTTAATATTATATCAGAGATCTTTCCATGTCAGTAAATATAGATCTCATTCTTTTTGTTGACCTTAATATTGGTTCCATAATATTGAGATGTCATTAATTCATTCAATCCATTACTTTTTGATATAACTTAAGGTCTTTTTAAAATAAAAAAATTCCTGTAAGAAATTATGCTATATTGTCATGGCTGGTTTTGCTCAGTGGTTAGAGTGTCGGCCTGTAGACCCAATGGTCCGGGTTCAATTCCCGGTCAAGGGCATGTACCTAGGTTGCAGGCCAGATCCTGGCCCGGTCAGGGTGTGTGCAGGAGGCAATCGATTGATGTCTCTATCACATCAATGTTTCTCTCTCCCCCCCTCCCTCCCTTCCACTCTCTTTAAAAATCAATGGGGGAAAAATATCCTTGGGTGAGGATTAACCAATGTGTTTCAAGAGCACACTAGCACAATCACACCTCATCTATCTTTAGGTTCCTATGTGCCCATGTCACCTTTCTAAAAACAAAAACAAAAATGAAATTAAGCTATATTTTACAGAACTCTGTAAGCATCAGTTGAGATGTTCAGAATATGGAAATAGTTACCCAATTGAATTATAATTGTAAGTGAATGTGTTAACAAATAATACTAACAGCTCACACTTTTATTGCACTCACCATATGCTGGGTCCTAAATATTTTACATATACTAACTAATCTTGCTGTCCAAATTCTAATTCTTGCAAGAACCCCTTTAGATGGGTAGTATTCCCATTTTGCAGGTGAGGATACTGAGCAACAGAATAGTCACATCAGATAACTTGCCTGAGGTCTCCCAGCTAAGATGTAGTGGAGCTTGGATTTCAACCCAGGCAGTCTGACTCTAAAATTCACACTCTAAGCCACTGCACTAAACTGCTACTCCAGGTACCACAATAACAAATGCCGTGTAAATATCTAATTTTTATTTTCTGGAGTTTTCTTTTTATGCCTATTGCTTAAAATAAGGTACTGAGTATAAAAGCTTCCTGTTTCATAGGCTTTTTGGTAATTTATATAGCTATAGATGTAGATATAGTTATCCTGTATGTCCAGGGACTTGATAAAGACCAGAGAGGGATTTACCTTGAAGATAATGAGCTGAAGCTTCCCTTGCATGAACCTCTTCCAAGTTCCAGTACCTAACTGTGTCTTCTTTTTAAAGAGGGCCCCCAAATAGTTTTTGTTTCAGACCATACAAGCTTAGAACTGTCCCTGAACATGCCAAGTAAATTAAATTCATTTAGAGTTTGTTAAAAAAAAAAAAAAAAGTCAACTTTAAAATCGGCCAGTTGATTAGGAGTGCATAACATAATGCCGCCTGCTAGTGGGAAGCCAGGAAAAGACAGAGGAGAATCTAAGATAAACCAGGGCTCCCTCCCACAGCATCTTTCCAGAAGAACAGGCCGACTCTCCAAGGGGCATACTCTGGAGTTAGATTGCTGTGGACACATCAGCTAGCTGCCAGCTATTTCAGTGACTGTAACTCCATGCTCTGACATTTTTTGAAGCTGTGAATTCTTTCCTTGTGAAATGTTAGCTACATATTACCTCACATTGTAATTTATTCCTCCAATAGCTGGGAAACTCCTGGGAATCAAGGACCTGCTAGTATATTTCTTTTTCATTTTCCCCTATATATTACTACCCGGCATACTACTTTCTTCATGATAGGCATCAATAATATTTCTTTAAATATAGAAGTAATGTGAATACATTACAAATTTTTGGAAAATACAGGAGTTGGAAAACAAAGTCACTCATAATCTCGTTCTCTAAGTATATTAATATTTCTATATATTTCTGTGCCGTATTTTCTAGTAATAATATTTTAATATCATGATAATTGTACTGAATGTAGTATGTCATATCCTGCTAAATAGCTACCTGTTGAATTAATGGAGTGTGAGAAAATTGTCAAGATGGTGCTGGCAACTGAGAAAAGTACATACAAGATGTTTTCTAGATCTGATCAGTTACTCTGTTTATCTGAAAGGCTGGGACAGAAAATGGTCTTCAAAGTGTACTATTTGGAGGGTAATAAGAGAACCCGGATTCCGTCCTCACTTTATAGTCAATAAATAATCTATGTGAATTTAAAATGTCACTAGGAAAATAACAACTTTAGAACTTTTAGAAAACATCAAGGCATTTCTAATAGAATCCAGCTGTGTCCACCTACCAGTACAGTGGGACCTTGACTTACGAGTGTCCCGACTAACGAGTTTTTCCGAGATAGGAGCCGTCTCTTGGCCGATTTTTTGCTTTGAGTTGACAGAGTAATTTGAGTTAACGAGCTCCTTAACGAGCTCTGTCACGGAACGAATTAAACTCGTAAGTCAAGGCCCCACTGAATCTAGCCAGTGATGGCAAACCTTTTGAGCTGGGCGTGTCAGCATTTTGAAAAACCCTAACTTAACTCTGGTGCTGTGTCACATATAGATATTTGTTGATATTTGCAACCATAGTAAAACAAAGACTTATATTTCTGATATTTATTTTATATATTTAAATGCCATTTAACACAGAAAAATCAACCAAAAAAATGAGTTCGCTTGTCACCTCTGACAGGCGTGTCATAGGTTCGCCATCACTGATTCTAGCCAGACCCCCAGTGGCTGGCTGGAGCGGCTAGGATTGGTTCTGAGATGGTGCTCCATATCCTCTACGTTAGGTCAAGCAGCAGAAAAGATGAGTCAGCAAAAGGAAAAGGACAGCCTTAGCCGGTTTTGCTCAGTGGATAGAGCGCCGGCCTGCGGACTGAAGGGACCCAGGTTCAATTCTGGTCAAGGGCACATGCCCAAGTTGCAGGCTCAATCCCCAGTAGGGGGCCTGCAGGAGGCAGCCAGTCGATGATTCTCTCTCATCATTTATGTTTCTATCTCTCTCTTCCTCTCTGAAATCAATAAAAAAAAAAAAAAGGAAAAGGACACAAGTGACTTAGTGATTACAGAATCAAAACGGAAAACACAGATCCTCAGTGGTCTTCCTTTGCACGTAGCTGAAGGAAAACTGTGTCCAAGTTTTGAGACCTCAGAATAAAAACTGTGTTGTGTTCTGCTCTTGGTGTGGCCCCAGCACGTTCCTTCCTGAACCTGGAGCCCCTGCTACAGTGCCGTCCTCTCTGGAGCAGCTGAAAGATAAGGGAGGGTCCGGAGAAGGTAGACTTTTATCATTGTAATTTGAAAATCAGGTTGTTCAGCTTCAGCATGGAAAGAGCTTGGAAGCTGTTACATTTGAAGAGCAAGTAGAAAGCTGGACAGAATGAAAGTCAGTGACTTAGAGCCAGAAGAGAACTGAGGGCACAGGGAAGCCACCCCGAAGTCTGGGCAGGCATGTGAGCACCGCGAAGCACAGTCAGGATCCGCCTGCCGGCAGCAGAAGCCGCTGGAGCCGTGAACTTACAGGGACACTGAAATGGGAATTTTGACAAATTGCCGGAGGTTGATTGTGGACGAGCTTGATAGTGAGAAAATCCTTAAGCCCCAGTGTTAGGGGGGCCTCCCAACTCTTCATTCGTTTTATTGTCAGGAATCCCACCAAGTTCTCACAGTGAAAATCTAAGCAGGGGGGGGGGGGTAGAAAAGTAACCTTCTGAAATAGGCCCAGAGCAGTTTATTCTCAGAAACCAAGGCCAACACTCCCAGGGAAACTGCCAGATCCGTTTCTGTCCTGGGGGAAGGGCAGCCGGCCAAGTCTAACCTCTAACCTGCCCGCTGTACCTAAGGGTGAAAACTGTGAGGAAACACTGCTGAGGCACAGGGTCAGGCCAACTGAAACACTGAGATTGAATCATAAGATCATAGAGTGTTTTTCCTGCCCTACACCCTGCCATGTCACCAGGGCTCCGTGTAATCACAGGGGGTTCCAACTGAAAGAAGTGCAGGACGCAGACTCTGTCCAGAAAGCAGTTCTTGTTGAAGCCCCAAGACAACAGGAGAAAGAAAAGTAAATCAAGGACATTGGAGGAAAGTGAAGCCTCTGGTACCGACAGCTGCTGCAAACATTAAACACAACATGCCTCCAAACTGATTAACCTTAAACACTAAAGGCCTGTACCTCAGTTCCTGGTATGGGATACATCACATCTGGTTTCCTCCCTTCCTCCCTCCCTTCCTCCCTCCCTCCCTCCCTTCCTCCTTCCCTTCCTTCCTTTCCTTTTTTGTCTATTTATTTTAATTGATTTTAAAGAGAGGAGGGGAGAGAGAAACATCCATGTGAGAGAGAAACACTGATTGGTTGCCTCCCGCACGAATCTTGACTAGGAATGGAACTACACCCTGGATATGTGTCCTGACCGGGAATCAAACACACCACCTTTTGGTGTGTATTGTACGATGCTTCCACCAATTGAGCCACACCAGCCAGGGCCATCACATCTGGATTTTTTTAAAAAAAAAAAATTCCAAGCCTTAAAGGTAAAAAAAAACACACACACAAAAAAAACAATTTGAAGTACAATGCAAGTATCAGAACTAGATTGAGATGTGACAGATTTGGGGATCATCTATGGAATTTAAAGTATGTGGTTAATATGTTAAGTGCTCTAATGGAGCAAGTAAAAAAAAACATGCAAGAACAGAGGGTAATGTAAACAAAGAGATAGAAATTTAAGAAAAAAATCAAATGAAAATGCTAGAAATAAAGAACATCATAACAAAGGAAGAATGCATTTGATGGACTAATCAGTAAACTAGACACAGCTGGAGAAAGAATCAGTGACCTTGAACGTATGTCAACTTCCCAAACAAATACAAAGAGAAGTGAGAATGAAAACAAACAAATACAACATAACTGAACTATCTAAGAACTGCAGAACAACTTTTAAAGGTGTAACATGTGCTTATTTGAATACAAGAAGAAAAAGGAGTAGGAGAACTATTTCAAAGTAATAATGGCCAAAATGTTCCCAAAATTAATGACAGGCACCACACTACAGAACCAGGAAGCTCAGAGGACATCAAAGAGGATAACTGTCAAAGAAATTTTAAAATTATATTCAAACATAAGAAAACAAAGACAAATAGGACATCTTGGAAAAAACCAGAGGGGCGAAACTTCCTGTAGCACATCAGACATCTCACAGAAACCATGCAAGCAAGAATCAAGTGGAGTGGAATCTATATAAAATGTTGGGAAAAAACACAAACCTAGAATTCTATATGCAATGAAATTACCCTCAGACATGCAGGAGGAATAAACATGTCCTCAGACAAAATTTGAGGGAATTTGTCACCAGTAGACTTGCCTTGCAAGTAACAATAACAGAAGTTCTTCAAAGAAAAGGAAAATGGTACAGATTAGAAACTCAGATCTAATAAAGGAGGAATATTAGACAAGGACCTCACAGTTAACAATTTGTTCGAAATAATAAGAAGAGTGTATTTGGCGATGTTAGCTTAATGATAAATAAAAAGAGGAGGAAAGGTCAAGAAGGCAAATCCAAAAGGAAGAAATCAACTTCTATTGTGTTGGACAGATAGGAAGATTTCCGAATGGCCCATCCAGTGGAACTGATAAATCAAGAAAATTAATTTTCCCAAGTGGTTTAATGAAGTATTTTATGGAATGAACAGAAAGGAACAGCTCTGAGCCACTGCTAAACAGGACATTTACGAGACTTCTTGTTTTTTGTGTGCTTTTTTTTTAAGTTTTTTTTTTTTTTTTTTTTTTTTTAGAGAGAATGAGAAAGGAAGAGGGAGAGAAACATGGATGTTCGAGTGAAGCATCAATTGGGTGCCTCCTGCACACTCCTTACGGGGACCGAGCCTGTAACCTGGGGATGTGCCCTCACTGGGAATTAATCCAGCCAACTGAGCCACATGGCCAGAACTGACTTCCTGGTTTATTTGTTTTGTTATTTTTCCTTATTGTTGACAGTATTGCAGATGTCCCTCCCTTTTCCCCCTATTGCCCCTCTTCACCTCCCCCACCCCCGGGCCTTCACAGCTCTATTGTTTGTGTCCCTGAGCATACATATATGCATATAAGTTTTTTGGTTAATCTCTCCATGCCCTCCTCCCCACTTCTCTGACTTCCTGGGGGTTTTTTTAAAAGTTTTCTTCTAGGTTTGACAGTTTTTGTTTTAACTAGTCAATGGGGAAAACATTTGCTGATCACTCGTTTCTGTGTTATGGTGGTGTATATGTGAGGTGAACTACAGTGTGAACATATCACAATAAGCCTACTGAGAAGAATGCTTTCTTGTATTCACCAGATGGTCTGTGTTAGCCTTGTTTTCGTAAGTGTTATGTGTGTTTACTCTTAATATGATTTCTCGTAATTTTGCTATTTTTATACTCAACATTTAAGTGCCTTTTTGTTTTTTTATGACTTAATGTTAGTATAGTCTTAAAAACTAATGAGCCATATTAATTTATTTCTTAACATTTAAATTTTCAATCTGTCATAGTTTAAAAAATCAGACTGTAAGAGTTGATTTTAAAAAAATATCCTGATCATAAAAAAGTTTTCATTGGATTTTTGAGGCTATATGAAATAAGAGTATAACTTATAATTATTAATTAGTCAGCTTTACCAGTATTTGCCTTAACAGTTTGCACTTTTTGTACCTTGCCCCACTCTGAGGTCATAAATATAGGGTGTCCCCCCAAAAATGTATACACACACTTTGTATAATTATAAAGGCAGTGTTTATTTAAGTACATTTCACTTTAAAAATTGAGCTATCAGCTCTTAAAGTGTATATACATTTTTCTGGGACAACCTATAATAGTCTCTTGTGTTTTCTGTCTTTTCTTATTTCCCAGTTATTTCATTTTTTTTTCTTTAATGTTCATCCAGTAAATGGAAAGTTTTTCATTGGGTGTTTATAAGGTTTACTGTAGTTCTGTTTCTAAATTTATATTCTCTGTTTTGAGGTAAAAATATCCTATCATGTGTAAAATAAAAATAGAGGAATCCTGGTCACCTTGGACAATAGTCTGGCTTGTGGAATGTGATACTTTTTATCCTTAGGAAAGTATGTTAACATGAGTGTTTGCTTTTAAATAGGCATGTAGAAGTCCAGGTGTTTGGTGATCACCATGGCAATGCTGTGTACTTGTTTGAGAGAGACTGTAGTGTCCAGAGGAGGCATCAGAAGATCATTGAGGAAGCCCCAGGGGTAAGGACCTTGTAAAGAAAATTGTAATCTTCTCTGTAATGGAAACACTAGTCACTCTGATTTTCATATCAGAAATCTGTGAAGCTAGTGTCTCCCCCAAAGTCCTGCTGGACAGCTGCTTCTAAGTAGTAGTATAAGGATAAGGCCCCCTCTCTCCACCCTTCCCCCCCACCCCACCCCTGGGATGGAGCCTGCAACCCAGGCATGTACCCTGACCAGGAATCAAACCAGTGACCTCTTGGTTCATGGGTCGATGCTCAACCACTGAGCCACACCATCGGGGCGTGGTTTTACTTATTTTTGGATTTATATTTCTTTACAGCCTGCTACTGCTGCAGGCTTCTTTTCTTGTTCAAGGTTATATACAGTAGTCCCCCCTTATCTAGAGCTTCAGTTACCCATGGTCAATGGTGGTTTGAAAATATTGTCAGAAATTCCAAAACTATAATAAAATTCCTGAAAATTTATCAGTTTTAAATTGCACACCATTCTGAGTAGTGTGATGAAATCTTATGCCATCCCACCCGGGATGTGAATCACCCCTTTGTCCAGTGTATCCACGTTGTATAGGCTAACCCGCCTGTTAGCCACTTGGTATTTGTCTTAGCTATCAGATCGACTATCACATTACATGCTTGTGTTCAAGTAACCCTTATTTTACTTAATAATAGCTCCAAAGTGCAAGAGTAATGATGCTGACAATTTAGATATGTCAAAGAGAAGCTGTAATTGCTTCCTTTAAGTTAAAAGGTCTGTATGTATACGAAAAACATACATAGGGTTTGGTACTCTCTGTGGTTTCAGGGATCCAATGAAGATATATATATATATATATATTTTTAAAGTACTTTATTGATTTAGAGAGGAAGAGAAACATCAATTGGTTGCCTCCTGCAGGTGCCCCAACTGGGGATCAAACCCACAACCCAGGTATGTGCCTAGACCAGGAATCAAACCTGCCACCTTTCAGTGTACAAGACGACGCTCCAACCAACTGAGCCACCCGGCCAGGGCTCCCCTGGAGATCTTGCACATGTCCCCATGGATAAGGGGAGACTACCATGCATGTTTTTATCAGTATGTAGTTTCATCAGGTCAGGGATCTGAGATTTCTGGTAATCAGTTTGTTATTCGCATATTAAAATTTTGATTTCTGTTGTAGAGTATATTATACCTTTTGAAGTAAATGTCAACAACAATAATTTCAGTAAAGCCTTATTTTGAACAGTGACTGCTTAAATATATATTTGTAGAGCTCAGTTTTTAAAATTTTAAAAGCTTTGTCTATTTATTGACATACATTTCTTTTTCTGAACCATTTTTAACTTGGAATCTCAAGGTTTACCATATTCCAAGATAATTATTGCACACTTGATACAGATTGCTTTATCATCTTAAAATAGAGACTGTTCAAAGTTTCTATATTGACACATTTAATTTTAAGTAGACATATAGTTATAAAAGTTATGTAGGAACAAGGGACACGGATATATCATTATGCTGAGGAATATGTGCAATTCATAGAAATTACTAGCAGAACCATTAAACTTTGGTATTGTGACAGCTTTTTATCTTTATTATTATCTCTTGAATGTAATATTTGCTACATGAAGATGTAATATTGGATCTTAGTGGAAATTTCTAGTGGGACAAAGTACTAATGGAAATTATTTAAATATTTGTTCATAGCCTGGTATTAAACCTGAAGTAAGAAAAAGGCTTGGGGAAGCTGCAGTCCGAGCTGCTAAAGCTGTAAATTATGTCGGAGCAGGTATGCTAAGATTTGTTTCTAAAAGAGAAGGAGAAGCAATAATTTATGTATGCTTTAGAGGCAAAAGAAACATATCGCTTTTATATCAGTGGCTTTCAAACCTTTTTGACCAGATCCACAAGGAAAAAAAAACAAAACACACACACTCATATTTTATATTGAGACCATATGTGTGTGTGTGTGTATGTATACTTATATTCATATATGTTTAAAAAAGGATTTTACTAAATAATGCATATCCTAATATGTGTAATGCTATTTGATATTTTCTGTCTTATTTGAAATTAAAATTACAAAATTGATTTTTTAAATTAATAAAGTTTATTTTTTACAGCAGTTTTAGTTTCACAGCAAAATTGAGCAGAAAGTACAGAGATTTTCCCATATACTCCCTGTCCCCACATGCACACAGCCTCCCCGCCATCAACATTCCCCATCAGAGTGGTACATTTGTTCTGATCAGTAAACTTACACTGACACATTTTTATCACTCAGAGAACGTAGTTCATATTAGGGCTCATTCTTTTTAAGACATTTAAAAAATATATTTTTATTGATTTCAGAAAGGAAGGGAGAGGGAGAGAGAGATAGAAACATCACTGATGAGAGAGAATCATCAATTGGCTGCCTCCTGCACACCCCCAACTGGGGATTGAGCCCGCAACCTGGGCATGTGCCTTGACTAGGAATCAAACCATGACCTCTTGGTTCCTGGGTCAGCACTCAACCACTGAGGCACACCAGCCAGGCAAAGTGGATGAGTTTTTATACTTTAACTGGAGGCCCGGTGCACAAAATTTGTGCACGAGTAGGGTCCTTAGGCCTGGCCATCGATCAGGGCCGATTGGAGCCTTCCAGCTGCCAGCCAGGGGCTTCCTTCCCTGGCTGCTGGCTGCTGGCTGGGGCCTTCCTTTGTTCTGCACCGCCCCCTGGTGGTCAGCGTATGTCATAGTGAGTGATCGAACACCTGGTCTCCCGATTGAACTCCTGAGGGGACACTTTCCATATTAGCCTTTTATATATATAGATAAAGCTGGAGATGTTTTGTAGTGCCTAATAAAATGCCAATAGGTAATACATTATTAACATAAGATTTAGTTGCTAAGCAATCTTTCAATGCGTCACCAGCAAAAGGACTTTTAAAGGAAATTTCCAAGAGCCCAAAACTAAGGAGAAAAGATTGTATTTTTCTGCAGAGGGTTAGAGTGAGGTGGGATGTCACAGGGTGCAGTTCCCAGGATCTGGGTGAACTTTGCCCAAGTACATGAACTGACCCAGGATCATGGCAGTCATGTTCTCACTGCGTGAGAGCTGACACTGCTTCGTATCTTGGGCTTACTATTTGCTCAAAACCCCAAATATATTTTTCTGTTGCAAAATTTCATGTGGCTCCCTATTTTGACTGAGAGTCATTTGCTGCTACAACATGTGAGATATTTTTTTTCATGAAATCCAAAGTACCATTGAATGAACGCAATGGTAAAACTGTTACACCAAGGAATATTTTACTTGGCTACTAATTACATACTATTGAAATGTGATCATTGTATTTTACTTTTAGGAACTGTGGAGTTTATTATGGACTCAAAGCACGATTTCTACTTCATGGAGATGAATACAAGGCTGCAAGTGGAACATCCTGTTACTGAGATGATCACAGGAACTGACTTGGTGGAGTGGCAGATTAAGGTGGGAGTGATTTTTCTATTCAATATCAGTCTTGGAAACTGCGTTGCCTTCTGGCCTCCTAAAGAAAAGTGTCTTTTTGGATAAGGGTTCAGTTCTTACTGGTTGTGATGGGAACAGGAAAATGGCAGGTTCAAGATGACATTGCAGTTCATGCTATGACATTATTGTCACTTTATGGACACAGATTCCCAATCTGTTCATTGCCATCATTTCCCTTCAGGCATGGGGCAGCCAACAGGTGAGCTGCTGCTATTGATGATGGCTGGTGACCACATGGTCTCAAAACCAAAACCTGGTACTCTACCGAGGGCCACATCCTTCTGGCCAGGCTGTCATTAGATGTTAGAGGCAGGACAGATGCCAGCCAAGATGAAACGAGCTAATACAGAGTTGGGAAGGAAGGGTCCATGGGCAAGTGTTGACTTAAACACTGTTGCTGGCCCACAGTGGGATAAGTATGAGACAGTCACAATATATAATTAGAAATTTTTTAAATGATTTGGCATCTGGCCAGTGTGACTCAGTGTTTGAGCATCAACCTGTGAACCAGGAGGTCCCGATTCGATTCCCAGTCAGGGCACATGCCCTGGTGCCAGGCTCTGTCCCCAATAGGGGGCGTGCAGGGGGCAGCCAATCAATGATTCTCTCTCATCAGTGATGTTTCTATCTCTCTCCCTCTCCCTTCATCTCTGAAATCAATAAAAAAAAATATTTTAAGAAAGTAAAGCAATTTGGCATCGCTGTGACATATCTACTGGTTTTACAAAAGTTTTAAGTCCACAACTGTTCTTTTATTTTAATAGTGTGAGAAGCACTGGCCTAAACCAGAGGTCCACAAAGCATATTATTTCAAATATTATTAATAATAGCTTAGCATGTTTTTTTCTTTATTGAAAACAATAGATTGTATCTCAGCCTTCTTTAATTAATTTATTTTTTTATTATTTTATTGCTTAAAGTATTACAGAGAGTATTACATATGTCTCCTTTTTTCCCCGCCCTTGACAATCCCCCGGCCTCCCCTACCCCCCAGTGTCTTATGTCCTTCCATTGGTTATGCTTTTATGCATGCATACAAG